>NW_020219665.1:897926-951167 GCF_003070985.1 Temnothorax curvispinosus | reverse complement strand
TCTCTCTCTCTCTCTCTCTCTCTCTCTCTCTCTCTCTCTCTCTCTCTCTTCCGCGCGCGCCAATCTTATCTGCTTAAAATCAAATTCTTGCATGAGACTTTTGCGCTGCGAGGCATGAAGTGTCCTGCTTTTGACTCCAGATTGCATGGCCGTTCGACGGAGAGGTTTGCGGGAACTAAAGCGATGAAAAAATGATTTCGGGAAATTTAACTCCAGATACTGCGAAAAGGCGACGAGATTTAATGATGCGATAAAGTGAGAGAGAGAGACAGAAATGTGTGGCGAGCAGGGTAAACAGCGATCTCTGCTAAACTATACTAGAGCTATAATGAATTTTCTTAATAGCAGCAAAATTTCTTGATAACAATTAAAGTTCAGTAATTTGGCGTGTTACGATATTTTGCCCTTCGCGCGAGTTTGCATAATTTGGGCCGCGAAATTTCAAGGTTTACCGTGCCGAGTGAGTATTCCGCGCGTCTCAATATAGCCGAAATTTCCGGCAGAAGAACGTTGATTCTCTCTCTCACACCGCCCTCATAATCTCAGCCACGCCTGTGTAGTAATATGAATCGCGGCAAAAATCAGAACCGGGGGGGTGGCTCTTAGCGCGTCGCCCGTAGCAGCCCCTGGGTTTTAAGATATGCAGAGCACAACGCACGCTTTCCTAGCGAGACTATTTTAATACGAATGAGGGTGGGAGGATCAGACGAAATGCGCGCGCGATGGTGCGGCGGCCGGGCCGGCTCGGAAGATCTACTTCTTGATTACAGAACTTTTTACCTAATTACATAACATTGTTACCATTTACAAAGTCGCGTCGAGTCTGCGCCGGCTGACTACTAATTAGAATCCTCGATTAGCACCCGCGGCGACATCGTATTCCATTTCGATAAGTCTCGCGACATTTTCGCCGGTTTCTCGTAATAAAAGGGGTTGCGAGAGACCGCGCGATAGGGTGATTTTTAATATTGCCACGCCGGTAATAATACATAATTGAATGCGTCATGTTTGGAATGTATAATGTTTTTCTATCCAAGTAAATGAAGATGCAGATAATTTGAAAACAATCAATACTGTAAAAATTGTAACAATCGCGCTTATATGAAATTTATATTACTATTTAGTTGTAAGTTTTCGTACAATTTTCTGTCAGATATTATGAGATATTCTTATAACAAATCTCTTCATTTGTATCCTGCCATCGAGACGTGCTATTTTTACAAGAAAATGTGAGGTCGCAAAAAATATATATATATATATGTGACACATGACTGACAAACTACCTTCGGGCGATAAAAATTTGAATCCCATTTTTCACAGACGTTCGCAAATAATTAGATATACCGAATCGCGCCAGACTAGCGCGTCGGAATTCAAAGGTCTTTCGAAAGAGTCGAATTTATCCCCGAGACTTAAGGTTCTTATCGAAAAGATGTAAGGGTCGTGGAAAGATAGTCATGCGCGAGGGACGAGCTCTCCCGACGATGCAGACATTAAGACGTCTGGTCCTCGACCTCCGGCTTACCGCCCCGCGCCAACCCCTTGGCGAGCGGGCGCGCGGCTCGCCCCCTTTAGACGACGGGAGGTTTACCCCGTCTTCATTGTCCTCTAATTCTCATCTGATCCTCACATTACGTAATTTTCTCTTTATTATTTTATAATTCCCCGGGTCTCGGAGCCCCGGGCCCGCGCCGCGCTCATCCGACTTCAGGTCCGCGCACGAACTCATCCCCCGCAACGCATACTAATGCACCCTGCATTTATTAATTATTCCGTGCTAGTTACCCCGTCGCTTCTCGTCTCGCCGTCGCAATGATAGATTAAACCACCTAGATTCGGGAAGCCCCGCGATGCGAATCCCGCTCGTCACCGTGATGATACGTGCTCGGAAATTTTTTCCTTCCGCCGAATCGATAGAGGCCGGAGTATTCGCTCGCTCTGCTTCTCAGTTCATCACAATACCCAAATTACGAATTACGGATAACAATGAAAATTTCGTTCGACACATTAGGGGTATTCAAATAAGTTAAAGTTTAACGGTTTGACAGGTTATGCCTGGTTAAAGTCGAGTAAAAAGTTAATTAATTAACTTTGGGCGCGCTACTCTTTAAGGTTATGCAAAATACATAAGTGACACATTAACCTATCACATTAATCTTTGGGTTAAAAGTGTAAAAATTAACTTTTTACCCGACTTTAACCCGACATAACCTGTCAAACCGTTAAACTCTAACTTATTTGAATACCCCTATTGTTAATTGCATCTGTCAAAATTATAAATATGTTATTTACGATTTTATTGTTACGTTTTGAAATTTTTATTTTTATAGATAAAGATTAATTGTAAGATAAAAAATATATATTCCGAGTCAAATCGCGCTTTCAAGTTAAAGAAAATTCGCTTTCTTAAGATATGTTGCTTACAATCTGCATCTTAACTCTATTAGAAATTACCTTAGAATTTACTAGAAATTATCCTTTGAATTTACTTTGAAAAGGATTCGCTGATGTTAGTTGCTAAGACGCTGCAGGGTGAATATCATTCACGGCGTCCGAGAATTCATGGTAAAACGTGCCGTCTCTGAATAGAAATCAAGCGGCGATCGAGCGACTTTTGACGAGCTCCTAAAACCCAGTTCGCCGTACTTCGTACGTGATATTTGAAGATACAAGCGCGACTACCCTACGGGGGGAACATCCCCCAAGATCTTTAACTCCGCGGGTCCTGAAGGGCTCCGGGCATTCCCACTTGGTATGCACGGAGAACAGCCATTCATCTCCCGATCTCCGGCATAGTCTCGACCTCCGGATATAAATTAGCTTTTGTTTAGCATTCAATGCGAGGCGCCTTTTCCGACGCGTCGGACCGATCTACCCGCCGCGCAACCCCCGTGATTAGGCATCCACCTGACCAGCAATCCGCTGCAATTAATGTAGCCACCTGCCTCTCGGTTAAAGCCAATTAAACGTTTGCGATTGCCGTGAAAAGAAATTGCTCCTCGGATGTTAAAAGGGAATTTAATTCTCGAGGGTGCAATCGGGATCGAGACGCGAAAAATTCCCGCTCCAATGTGTTTCGGTAGGATAGATAGGAGGATTAGAGAGAAGCGACCGCGACGCTAAACTAGATTAAATGAGTTTCTATATTTTTGGTTGGAGCACGTATATCATTACGTGAAACTTTACAGAAGAGAAAGAGTTTGGCAACTTTATGAAATAAAGTATAGGACAGAAAACTGTGTAATATTAAAAGAGAGAGAAAGAGAGAGAGGGACACAAATATTAATTATAAATAAAATAAAATTTATTAGATAAATATATTTTGTTAATAAAAGTTTGTTATAAAATCTCAAGATATTTTATTTTAAAATGAGAAGTCGATTTATTATATTTGTTAAGTCTATAGTTATTGATAAGTTATTCATAAAACAAGAGCGGAGTACTATTTAACACTTTTTACAATTTAATTTGCATTTCTAAATATAACAAAATTAGAATTTTTGAACGGCATTCTTCGAAAACTTTCTTATGCCGGCGCTCAGAACATTCCCTTTAGGGCTGCTATTCTTAATATTCCATGGCACACCCCAGTAAAGAAGGGCGTCCAATAATCATACATCCCCTTCAAGACTCAGTATCTTGCCACCTTTTCATAACAGACATAATTATTAATATTAAAATATTAAGGCAATTATTTAACTTGTAAAAACTGTACATTGTAACTAAAAATTATTATCGGCTTTTTCGTATTAATATATTTCGTTTTCGGCCGACTATATTAAAATTATCGTGAAGTTTGTTACAACGATTCTCAATTATAAAGAACTTCGTTATATTTCAAGAATTTCCATTGAATTCCAAAAAAGATCATCCCGTGTCTCAACTCCACCTTCTGTTGCGAATTTCGAGAAAGACAACTATTTCCGCCGTCGGAATATTCTGCCTGTAAATCCGCGCTATTTTTAACCTTCAATTACATCAAGATAGACATTTTCTTCGTGCTGTCTTGAAGTTGCTCTCGCGAGAGGAAGCCTGTTGATTCTGACACCGGTAAATCCGCCGGATGGAAAACATCGTCTAGCCGGCGTTGAACTTTCTCGATACACAAGGCAACATAGCAACACAACACGGTAAAGCACAACAAGTGGGGGGGATGCTGGGGGTGGAAAGCCCGATAGATATACAGCCACCCGGTGGCAGAGAGGCGCGCGTCGCCTGCGCCACGTGCTTTTCACCCCTCCTCGGTGTTTCTCTCCACCTCTCCCCTTTCTCCGTCTGTCTTCCTCTCTTTCGCTCGCTCTAAACAACCCCTCTACCTACTGATCGGCCGACCGTATACACCCCTGTCATTCCCCGCCCGTGGGAAACGCAGCCTCACCCGCGATACACCACGTGGCCGCTGCAACAGTTTCTACGCGGCGCGTTGCAGACACGATAATTGCGATAAAAGTAAAATTCTGATTGTGTGACAATTAGCTTCTTTATTTATTATTTATTTTTTATTTACAAGTCAGTAATATATTGGCGTTTATTATAACCTGCAACGCGCGTAAATAGTTAAACAGAAAACATTTTTATAAAAGTGTGGTATGTTAACGAGCTACGTGTAGTATTTTGTGTGATTCATGATTCGCGAAAACATTAAATCAAAGTTTACAAGAATCAATGTTATGAACAGGTTGTTTATTTCGTTTGAATAAATATCGCGATTGCTACATTATAAGACAATAACTTATAAAATATGTATGATTTAAATTATATGTGTAACCCTAGTATAGTTCTTTGAACAGCCATCCGTCGTTATTCATAAATAAGCGTAGTAGCTCGTTATTATTGATTAGGGACGGATAAAAACGCGCAACGGAAGGAACGTGAATAACGCGTTCCAGAAGAGCTTTCAGGCGCAGCGAAATGTTATACAGTGCCTGCAGGGTTTGGTTTTGCGGGTGCTTACCCCGGACTAACCTGGGGCAAACGGCATGGCAGGCAGGCGAGGCGAGGCGGTCGGAGCCAAGTTAGGTCTCTCTAACAACGTAACCGAAACGTGCAACCTTGTAAATAGATGTCTGGAACGTGCCAGGGAGCTCGCGCGCTCGCTAGCTCGCTACATACTCGGGCAAGAAGGGTACAACGTCGCGGGGAAGTTCGCGCTGAGCTGAGCGAGCCACCACCCGGGCTCCGGTCGTTGTTGTACCACGTCGTATATACCCAGCTTCTTACGTGCACACGCATGCACGCCGGTAATTAGTGTCTTAATGAACCCGCGCCGCGGGTAAGGAGCTGCGCAAATAATTGCCAGCGTGCGCGATCTCTCCCGAACACGAGCAGCACGCTTCCCTCGGCGCCGCCGGGTCTCGGATGCGGCGGGGGGGAAACGGGGGGGGAGGGGTTCCGAGCCCGCGGGGAGGAGGCGGAGGCACGGAGAGTTTTTAAGTATGATTGCGTGCGCGCGGAATAGTGGAGCATTAATTCAATGTAACTCCGCGCCGCGTGCGAATGTGCGAACGCGCCGTGTCGATTCGTCGCGCGAGTGCCATGCCATCATGCCGCCGCGTGGCATTATGACGTTTTAATGCGACGAAATTGCACGTTGAGAGTTGGGCGTGTATGCGTGTGCAATAACGCGGCGCGTTTACCGCCGATCGCATGCAAAGCGGATTATACCTCGGATTATGAATGTAATATGTGTTTACTGTTTCGTAGGTAAACGGAGCTGCGTGCTCCTACAAGTGAAGTATTCGTGATTGAAGTATTGAACTATTTACATCGTGAAGATGAAAAACATACTTGATCGTATTTATAAATTAAACTTTTTGTTATATAAGCACAAGAATAATGATTTTTCTTCTGTTTCCAATTTGAGGTATTTTTTAACAGAATTTTAAGCTCAGGTTATATGCCAAGGTATTTACTGCTAGAAAAGCTGAAGATAGACTGTGAGAGAATGTCTGTGAAAGTTTTAATCAAATTTTTTAAAAACATATCTTTATAAAAATTGTACTCTCTCTTGAAATTAAATTAATATCGATTTACCTATTATGATTCGTTACTATTTTTATTGTTACTCAGAGTAAGCAGAAAAACAAGATGGAAAAAATTTGACATTTTGTATATATGTATCTCTATAAATAATAAATTAACGACAGTGACGTTGCAACTGAAACTTTGATTCGCCGAACGACAATGATAACTGCGATAACGGTGCTTTCGGATCGTGATTAAGATTGATCCAATTTTAATCGACGTCGTAAACGGCGTCTTAATGCCCTTTTCCGTTGTTTGCGACCCGATTCGATAAGGCAAACGGATTCCACGCGCAAAAGTTGATATTTTTAACGATACTTGGATTTCTTTTCGACGCGGAGAAACACAATGAAAGAATATTTACTATTTTTACTGTGCGTTAAGTGCAAAGTCTGACGTAGGTCCGGCCACTAATACACCGCTCTTATTCGACTTGGAACGACTTTTTACTTTACGACGGACGATTTGAATTTTATATACTGCGATATTTGAATTACGATGCGACATAAAATACGATCGTCTCACAATCGGTGCGCGTGTGCGTTCGACTCACGCGTTTTTCCGAGGACATCGATTCAATACGAGGTAACATTCGTAGATATTAATTTTGACGCCGTTTTGTTATATTTATTGTTAAAGATACAATGCACAGTAACACGATTTATCTTAAGATGCTACCTCCACACAGAAAAAGAATGATGTATGAACAGCATCAGTGTAATTGAGATAAAACCTATTGATGTAACATCAATTAATTGATGAACAAAATACATCAGATAATTGTTTTAATAATTTAAATATTTGGTGCAATATCCAATTGAATTAACTATTTATGTTTGTGGCAGCCCGTGACGTCGACGTTTAATTGAAGCAACTTCAATTTTTTTCCGTGTATATTTGATTTACTTAAAATATTTTAGCTATTATACCGTTACATTACGATTTGTAGGGAAATAAGCGCAATTCATAGTTACAATTTGAAAATAGGGAACTTAAGTCTATTTATTTAAGGAGAACAAATTACCGAAATTATCGAAAATGCACGACATTGATATCAACGTCACGCGTGCGCTTTATTCCAGATACATGCACATCGTTAAAAATAAACGCGGCGGCATGTGTCGCGTGATGTCTTCGCACATGTAAGTACCATTTCATTTTTACGCGACACATCGCGATTTTTGTTCGCGACGGCGGTGCTCGTTACGAGTGTCAAGTCCCCGAGGATAAGGAATGTCGGCGATCTAGCAGAAACGCGTATTGATCCTTCCATTTACCGCGTATATCCTCGCTTTATGTTCTCCTGTACTCTATTCACTCGCTATTTTCACGGTTTCTGATTTTTCGCTCGCTCCTTCTTTCTCTCCCATCTTTTACTTAGCCAGTAGCGGTACAAAAGTCGAGATTGATGATCTGAGAAAATCTGAATATAGACAGCCAATCCCAAGCCTTTCCTCAGGTGGTTCCATGCTTGATTTATTCCGCTCTTTTTTATTTTGTCTTTTACTACGCGATGAGTATAAACATTTATTCCGTCTCGATTTCTCTCTACTTTGAATTTCGATCAAATGTGAGATTTTGTTTCAAGAAAAGGGACAATTTATGCGACTAATTTTGAAAATGACAACATAAACAATCGTATTAGCTACATATTGGACAAAATTAAAATTTCTATAGCTAAAATTGTAGCTGAGTACCCTGACATTCATTCATTGTACAGATCTTACGCTTGCACACATACATAGAGAATAAATTAAAGATGCGGGTTATTTCTCCAAACAGCGTTTGATGCCGCTGATTTTTATTCTCTTAGAAGAGTGATTACGTGATAAACGTAATTGGCACAATCTTCCTTTCCCTTCCTTTTTAATAAATCTCGAGAAAGTGATAAACTGTTTTTGTAAATTTGTAAGAATTATAACAAAAATTTTCTACAGTTTCTATATGTGATAATTACCTATTGTTAACCTTGTCTTTTTTATAAAGTTTAATAGCATAACTTTTAATGAATTATACTTACTTTTCTGGATGACGGATGATGTCAAACTGAATTTTCAGATGCGTGGGAAGTCCCTCGAAAGTCCTGTCCATTTCACGATACATGTTAGCACAAGAGCAGCCTGTTTAGTCCTTCAATAGACCATCCCCCTCGCGTTCAGCAAGTTTCTCAATATCGTAAAACATATAAAATGGAAGATTGTTTGGCCGTCTAATTAATAAAAGCGAACGGATGAGCGTTAAACAGCGAGCGAACACGAGGAGACAGCCGGTTCCCCGTGAAATAATGTCGGCTACTTCCGCAGCCGCGGCGGGCTCTGATCAATACCCACGTCTTTCGTCCCTCGGTACGAGAGACGTGCACGTAGGAACATCCCGACGGTAGCTTCGCATCGGAAGGAAGTGAAAAAAAAAGAAGAGAGAAGAAAGAAGACGCGGGGGAAGCGAAGAGCGAAAGGTGGCGACGCGGAGAGAGGGGAAGAAAAGCCGAAGGATTCTGCGAGTCTGCGGTAATCGCACTTCGCCGAAGACTCTTGCTCCGTCTTTTTCCGCCCTCCTTCCCTCCATCCGTTCTTCCTCCCGTGAAACCCTATGCCGGGCCAAGGAGATGAGAGAGGCCCGAGAGGGGAATCACGTGGCCGGGACACCGACGAATATCGAGTGGGCGGATGGCCAGAGGAGAGAACGAGAGAGGAGCACTGCGCGCGCACTTTTATGTGTGCGGCTCTCCCGGCGAGAGGGCTAGACACACGGCACCCACGCTCATACTAGACGTCGAGCTCGGCGAGCATGCGTGCGATGGGCGCGTATGTGCACCAAGCACCAAGCTGCATACATGTGCAACAAGCGAGCGTAGCGGTTTAGCCAGGATACAGGCCCCAAGAGGAGACGTGAGAGACGTTAGCGGTAGAGTAGTGTTGATAGTGATGGTGGTGGTAGTGAGACGGTAGTAGCGATGGTAGTGGCGGTTGTGGCGGTGCGTCCTCGTCCTCGTCCTCTCTGCCAGCGATGCTACGCCGGTGGTGGCTAAAAAGGGTGGGAGGGAGGGAAGCAGGGAGAGCTCTCTTGGTGGAGAGAATAGAGATCCTTGATCTCCTCCTAGGCGACAGAGAGTAGGAAGGGAGAAAGAGAGAGAGAGAGAGCGAGAGAGAGGCAGAGTGAGGAACGCTCGGATGAGAAAGTCGGAGGAGCGCACACGGCGATACGCGGAGGAGAAGGAGGAAGTAGAGAGGGACACGAGAGAGAGAGAGAGAAAGAGAGAGAGAGGGAGAGTGAGAGAGCGGGCGTGTAGGCGGACCGGAGAGAGGAATTCCACGGAGGCGTGTCTTCCCCGGCGCACCAGGTGCAAAGGTGCGCGAACGCGACGTCGCCACGCCTTTTCCACGGGACCCCGACGGTGGTCCGCGACCGCACGACGTCGACAGCGACGACGAAGACGATGATGAGGATGAGGACGAGGACGAGGACGACGGCGACGATGTCGGCGGTATTATCGTGTCATCCTTGTTCGGTCCGGTACGGAGGCGCCGCATCCGTCCTGCTCGAACGTCTCACTATGCCTGGAACAACTCGCATCTCTTTCCTTCCCCCCCCCCCTCCTGTGCGACACACCACCACCGGGTACCACCATCGTACCACGCGACCTCGCTTCCTCACCCGCTCCTGTCTTACTCCGTGTGCCACCCACTACCTAGCGGGGGATACTATGTTAACGGACGGGTCGCGTCCGACCTACCACCGCCATCCCCACGTCCAGAATCCAGCTTCTGGTGTCAACGTCCCGGAGTTTCCACGGGTTTCTCTCCTGAATATGCACCTTCTACGCGCGCCGGGTCGCGTTGGAAGGAAAGGGGGGGAGGGGACGACGGGCCGGGTGGGAGGAAACGGGTAGGATGGGAGCCGGGTGGGACGGGCGGTGCAACGAGAGATTCTTTCTATCTTTCCCGATGCTCGCGACTGGAATGCGGGATGACAGTATTCGCCATCACGTAGCGCGCCCGCGCCTCGGTGCACGGTAAACAGAAATGAGGGAGGTCGCAGACGTGATCGTGATTTTCTCCTCTGGAAAGTGCAACGGCAGAGACCGGGGTGGTACCTGTTTGACGGGTGGTAGTCGATAAACTTGCTTTTTGAGAAAAGAATTTCGAGGCGTGCGGAAAGTCTTTGGGCTTCTGTATCGCTCGCGCTGCAATTCCGTCGATATCTTCTTCGTGAATTTCCAACTTTGTTTAAAAATTTAACAGGAAGTTAAGTAGTATCAAAATGTATATTATGTAAGTAAGTTATAAGCAACGTTCGCCGAATATGCAAACGTAAATATTTCTGCTTAATTAATGCTTAATTAGTTTGCAATAGATTCATATTATAACAGAAGATTATAAATCTGAATTCGGTCAAATTTGACGCTACCTTTACCGCTGACGCCACGATTTGATATATGCGGAAAATTCATTAATTTTAATTACTTTATTTGATAATGAAATTGTCATTGCAGAATTTGTCGTATGAATTTCCAAAAGCGGCGCATGCTAAATATACCAATAGCTTAGCTTTGTTACGCGAAAAGTTATATGCGTGAAAATAATCATAAAAAGTTTCTGAAATCGCATGAGATATAATTAATGTATCATCAACCATCGTACAAATTTTCATTTAAATAGCATCTAATTTTCTGACAAGAATGTACAAATATTGAATTTTGTGTGTTGAGCCTCTTAAAATTAAAATTAAAATAATTCTGACGAAAACAAATCTATCATACTAAACAAACGTTGCAACAAACACTATGCATCCACATCCGGGCATCCGTACGAAATTAATGTGATATTAATTAATTCAGCATGGTAGTAAAATGAAAATGTAGAATTAAATACGATTGCGTTTTTATATTATATTTGATTCAAATATTAGATAAATGAGCTGAGACAGGATATTTTATTAGAGTTTGTATTAATAGGCGTTCATGGAAAATGTAATATATAGTTGAAAACCGTATTTGGAACTGCATAAGATTTGAATAGCTCCAGCACAGATTCCATTTAAGAAAATATTAGAACCATTACTTACTCTGTTTCTACTCTCTATTATATCTACTTTTATAATAAAAAGAATCTTTCTAAAGTATTTTCTAAATGTGCACACTACTTTTCTATTCATTAATTAATTATTAATTATTCTAATTTTGACATATCTTTTAGATTGATCACCTATACATTCATATTTGATAAAATTCTTAATGTAGCGTTATCATTTACATTTCAAAGTCTCATCTCTCGTTTTCAATTAATGCATAAAATATTTTATCTAAAGCATTCGCTTTAAGTAAAATATATGGTTTAGCCAAAATTGCTACGAATTATCATTATGGAGATAAACATGTAACTAATTGTATATTCTGAATTCAAATGATAAAATTTTTAACTCCAGTTTCATCTTCCTTCTATTAAACAAATTCCGCTTTAAATTCGAATATTATGCTAAAATTATTAATTGTTGTTTAATATACATTCCTGGCTGATAAATCTCAGAACTCACTTGAAAATAGATAGATTTCCCTTTCAAAGTGTTATGCCCATTAAAGAATTTAACCAATTTATTGAGTCACGTGAGATGCTAAACCGGTTTTGCGGCGCAAGCGGAATTATGGAAGACAAATTCGCCAAAGAGATGTCTCTCATCCTCCGCGGAGTTTCCAATCGCGTCTCTGCCGACGGCAAGTTCGATTTCGGCGCTCCGTGCGATTCACGATGCATCGCGCCATACGCGACATTTCGCATCCTCGTAATCGTCTGTCCTCCGCCAGTTATTGCGTTCCCCCGTCGTCGTTTCGCCCGGGATCCTTCAGCATCCTTCGGGTCGGCGATCCTCCGGTGGCTCCTCTCCGCGTTCTCCTCGCCAGCGAGTGTGCCACCCTCTTCCACTCTCATCCTGCTGCCTACCTTCCTTCCGCCCAACCCCCTTTCTCTCGCGATTCCATTTCTGCGTTGTTGAACTATAACTCTCTCTAGGAAGGCAGTGGCAGCTATTACGCCGGCTCCTAAGCTATTACGGCATCTGGGAGCCTCGTTGGTGTGCTGCTCCGCAGAAACGACGGCAACCGAAGAGGTGGGCACCAGAGAAGGAAAGCTGGAGAGGTGAAAGAGACGGAAGAGAAAGAGAGAGAATGAGAGAGAGAGAGAGAGGGAGGGGAGAGTCGGGTTAGGTGAAGTGATGTATTGAGATCCCATTGTATCCACGGAATCCCCTAAGATTGCCAAACGACGCCCTCTCCCACCACCCCCGTGCCCCAGCCACCACACCTCCCTCACCCGCTTGCATAATACGTCACCGTAGAAGGCGAATCTCCGACCTACCTCGATGCCAAGCGGAAGAGGAGGCGTATATTTCTCTCCTCTGCATTCTTTTTTCTCGTCCGCTCTCCCCCCTTCGCCGCCCTTGCCGCCCTTGCGTCCACACGGACGCTCTTCTTAGATTTCTTCGCGGATGCATGCAGTATTTATGTGGGGGGAAGAGAGAAGATGGCTGACATGGAGTTAGGAGAATTCCGTCTTTCGTACTCCGAGCTCACCGTTCCTCTTATTTGCCGCGCGCAGCGTCAGATAACAGCAATATTAAAATCGAGATATTGTTTTTTAATGTTTCGCCCGAATTAAAAAGGAATATTAAAATAGATTTTTGTATTTATCCACTAATGAGCGCATTTAAAATCACCGTATATGGGGGATAAAGTTTATCTGGATTTCTTCGTACACTACATTTTACGAAAGAGAGATATGATTTCTTTTCACGAAAACTTGCGTAATGTTAACAAAATGAGCGCAACGCGCACTCCGATTTTCATATTTCTCTCTTTGTTCCGTGTCGAATTTTTCTTTCCTCCTGTGTTCTCCTCCTACGCGATTAGAACTCCACGGAATATTCATGGAGTAACGGTGAAGGCGAAAAAACAACGTCGCTACCGTCAAAATCATCGTTCTCCTCGTCGTTTCTCTGCCGCCTCTTTTCCTCCTCTCTTACTCGTTACCCCCGCCATTCTGTATACGATGCCTTTAATAATACGGCGCTGCCGCGCGCGGCCAAAGCTGCGTGCAGTATTGAGAATGGCATAATATCGGGTCGCTCTCTCTTTCTCTCTCTCTGATATTGCCAAGGTTCGCGGTGGTGGCGAAACGGCGGCGGAATGGAAAGCGGGGGAGAAAGGGCGTAAGGGAGACGAGAGACCGGGATGAGATGAGAGACGCAAAGCGCGAGACCGACAGATGCCGAGCGGGAGAAATTCAAATTTTTGCGCGGGTGCCTGGCAGTTCAGCAGCGGCGCCGTTCAATAACAACCTTTATTATTTTAACGACCTACGTCCGCGGTCTCCGCCACCTTTGTTAGGCGACCTCGTACGTGTCGGCGAGGCTGAGGAGAGCCCACCTTCGGTTCGTCGTGCCGGGATCGCATGTCTTCCGATCGATCATGACGGTCACGCGGGTTACGCCGCCGCGGCCGCGGGGTGATTACATATCTGTGTTTTCCGATCGAATCTCGAGTGAATTTTTTTCAGCCGTGAACTGGGCTACTGATATCCGGTTATTTTATCGAATGCATAAGATAAAGTTAAGCGCTGGCGGCGAAGTTAATGAAGGACACACCGCGTTCTTTTTCACAGCGAATCTTTCCGATCGTATAGTTTGGATCATTTTCAATTCAAAATTTATGAAGATCTCCGCATGCTCGAAGCTACGAACCAGCAGCGTTCTTTCATATTATTATCGTACGAACCGCCTTTTAATTCTTTCTGTTAGTCGAAGGATTTCTATATTTTTCTATCAATCTCAAAATATTCCATTGCAAGATTAGAGAGATATGTTTTAAATATGCGGTGAATCAGTTATTCAGCTCGACCAGAAGAATTCTTATAGTTCTATCCGGGAATCTTTTTAGTCTTTTCAAAGGCATATATTTATTGTCGATTCAGTGAAGCTATAAGAGACACAGAGATACATTGTAGAGGAGTATTTCAACGGTGATCATCATGTATAACAGTCAAGTGCACATGGCAAAAATCCACGATATTTCCGATGCGCATAGATCAATAAGACTCGTTTCTCCGCGTACAAGCGGAGGCAGGAAACATTTCCTGACCATATGGTACTATAATTTAGTTAAAAATAAAGCTCTTCTCGTAGCGATCGCCATGCCTCTAAACTCTGCGATCAGTTCTTTTTCTGGAAAACTACGCGCTTCAATCTTCCTGTAATATTATTGCTAGTTATAGTATATAACTATATATTTCTATTCTTATATCGCTATAATAATATTAATTCGAATTTTTTTTCTATGAAGCTCGATTCTGCATAATTGATAATTGGATATAATACTGACACATTATCATAATTAAATTTGTCACTTATCACATTATAAGCACAATTATTTTAATTAGTTCAAGCGCCCAATTTTCAATCACTTATAGGATTAGCTATTAATTTAAAAGCGTTGTGATTGAAGATTTTATTGCCACGTGGCGTGAATTATGCAAGTTGACCTGCGAAAACAAAGTATTTGAATACTCTTACAATTGCATATATATATTTGGCTGTCATTATTACATGAGAATTCTTGCATCAAGCGGCCGCGCGAGTGAACGCGGCTTTTAATTGGCAAACGGCCAATCTGCTACTCGATGTACAAACGAATACAAATATCGACGTCGCGGATGACCTGCAAATGCAATTTGCCCATCATCGTGACCACGACACGACACACGGCGGGCGTCCGGGCGGGCTTGCATGGAGGTGAGATCAATATTTGGTAAATATTTGTGACGAGTCGAAACAACGAGCTGCTGATCGAGAGATCCGAGCGCGGAATATGCGTTATAGACACGCAGATTTCATTCGGAGCGACCAAAATATCGTGTAGAGTCAATTGACATTGTCAAAAAATTTTAATTGACTCTGGCATGAATAGTTACATATGTTGATATTGGATTCTGCAATGAGAATCGATAGCGACGTGCGTGAGTAGAGTGTATTATCGCAATTGAATATTTAATGAATTTGCGTAATAAAATTCGGCTGCAAATCTATTAAAAAATGTTTTCGCGATTTAGAGGGTAGGAACATATTAGGCCTCTTTACGAAACAACTAGTTTTTTTTTGCATAAATTATTCTGCGAAATAGGTATTTAATTAAATACGCGCAGCATAAAACTTTATCACTATCATTGCGGTACAATGGGCGAAAAGTTTTATCGTATTTTCGCCAAAAACTAGAAACAAAATAAAACTTGAGACAAAATTTTCCAGCAGGAATTTCGGGAGGGACATATTTCAGGACATCGGCGCCGAAGGTTCGCTACATGAGGCAACTTCTATAGGAAATGGTTGGAAAATAGCTTCAACGTATTTGCGATGTTCCTGTAATATTTTACAATACTTACGTAATAATTTGAGTTTTAAAATTATATTGTACATTAATCTTATCACAGCTAATCCAAGTAACGGAAAAAAACGTAGGATTTACTTTGCTTCGAATACGTAATATCTACAACTTAACTCTTATATTAATTTAACCTACTTGTTAATTATCAAATTCTGTTAAATAATATTTAAAATGCTCCGGTGAAATTAGTCTTCTTGTAGAAATATCAATAGATTTTCCGTAAAATGTTTAAACAGATATCTATGCTATACGTTAATTTCGCGTGAAATCGATAAAAATACGCGTGGAGGTATATGACCGACATCATCAAAATGTCATGAAAATGTCCAATATGTCGAACGATGCTGATTACAGTGCTGGTTACCTAACCAATATAGCTATAAAAATATTCATACGTCATCGATGCTATAGGCTATAATGTCGTCTTATTGTTAGTATAACAGTCAGACATTTCAGTGACATCCATAATTTGCGATATGAATAATTTCAATTGATTTAAACCAACAGATCAGAAATATTTAACGCTTGAAAAGTTTATCAAGGTTTTTTTACATGTTTCCATTTAAAATTTTAAAAGAATAAATAACTTATAGATAATGCGTGAATGAATAATTCTGCAATGAGAATTTCTCAAGTTGCGTTCTTTTTGCTAATATTCTAATGTTATTACAGCTAACTTTATTCGATTCACAGTACTCGAATAATCGAGCGCAGCGATTGTTAACACATATCGTAAATGGAAGCGACATGTTAGAATAGATATTTTCACAGGACGGATTAGGGTTCGTCGAAAAGGTCTTAAAGCGTTACGATAAAGTTGCTATGTATATAACGATATCCCACAACATCGAACAAACACATGGCCGATGGGAATTTATTTTCCCCACTGGATTGTGATACTGGGCTAAGGTTTAGCGCGAGATACGTGAATAAACAATTCTAACATATGTTCCGTGTCACTTGTCACGCGGGTTTCGCGGGTAACCGATTGCAAAACCGGCAGCCGTGCGATTATATTTTCGCATAGTTACCGAGTTATTATTTTGCTACCACTTCTCCACGTGAGTGTTTCTTTCGAATTTATATATATTTATCGTAAAATACCGTAATTTGTAATATTATATTTATATGTAGAATAGTATATTTTATCGCTTGCTAAATTACATTGATCTGAATGTTTTATTTTACGATAAAATAAATTCACTTGTGCCAACGGAATAAATGAAAAACAGTTTTGGATAAAAAACACGTAATAATTTTGCCGAAGATAAACCTGATATTTTATTGAAATAATCAAATATTATCTATCTATCTTAATATGCCGCTTGTTTTGGCTATGAAATGTAGGATTAAGAAAATTATCGCGATAACATAATAAAGTAAAATCAACAACTTGAAACGCACACTTTAATTTTTATTAACTTTGTCTGTTGAAAAATTGGTAACTAGTATACGAAATTTCCTTGTCGATCGAAGGTCTCGGTTTTTCACATAGTTGCAAATCAGGCCGCATCAATTTCGCCGGGCTACCGCGCCAGCGAACGAGGAATATCGTCGATATCGGTAGAGAGGACACCTAGGAGTCTTTGGGCTGCAGGATATGAAGCTAGGCGAGCGAAAGCGCAACTCCTCGGAAAGTTCGCGCTCACGGAAGCGGCACGATAAAGCCGTCAATTTTCACCCTCAATACCGTTTGTCTCCGGGAAAGAAAGAGGAGCGAGCGCGACGGGAGGGCGGGTCAAGAGAGAGGGAAAGCCCGCGTCGGAAGGCGGGAGACATTTATTACGACTTTAACTGGACTTTGTGTTTATTCAACGACTGTTGCTCTCGCTTACTGTCTCCCGTCGGCCCTACTCGAAGTTCCGCAACACCGGGGCGGACTTCGGGTGTACTCTCCAACAACCTCTCTACCCAGCAGCGCGAAATTCCCGGCACGTAGGAGAGCGACCGTCCGACTCCGTCGCTTCAACCCCTGTCACGCGAGCCACCCTTCGCGAGAGAATCTTTCACTTTATACGCCGTGGACAGCGATCTCGTTGCCTTCGATCCGTCTCTCATCCATATAGCGTCTTGCGTTCTTCTGAATATCATTTCGTAGCCGTCTACTTCTATCGTCCTTTACTCTTGTCAGATATGGACCTTTTCCCGATGTATGATCTTTTCCCCGATCACGTTTCAAGCGACCGTCTTTGAAGAGGAACTTTATAAAACTCTGATTTCACGTTGTTTCGCGATTAAAAATGTTTTTCAAATTTCTAAAAAATGTACAGAAAGGCAGATTGAAACGAAATTGTGCAATTCAGATTTGCGTTCTAAAAGTAGATTTTTTTCACAATTAAACAATAATATTTTTGCAGGAAGAATTTAATTATTGCACGATGTATAAAATGCACTTTTTTCTTTTTTAAATCAAAATAAATCATTTTTCTTGCTTTATCCGTTTAAATTTCCATTTCTTCGGGTTTTTCAATTTGCTTTGGATAGCTACCTAGTCTCGTCAGGAGAATCGATGGATTCTAAAAGAGCTATCTTTGCTCATTCGTTTTTCCTATGTTTAAGCTCTGTTCACAAATTCTTAATCTCGCGACTTTTTCTAATTTAACGCGGCAGAGCTTCGGGAATACTTATTTTCTCACGAAGACCCTGTCTCCTAATATAATTTTTTTTTATAGAAATTGATAAGATATTAATCTCTATATACATAGAGGAAGTATATAGAGCAATACCCAAATGACGACTAGACTTATGGCTTCTGCACACAGGACGCGGAAAGGCTTGCCGCGCGGAAAGAAGTGACGCGGTAGCCAATAAACTTTTGGTTCTTACGGAAAAGCAACACGTTGATTGGCTACCGCGTCACTTCTTGCCGCGCGGCAAGCGTTTCCGCGTCCTGTGTCCAGAAGCCATTGTAAATCCGTTTTCTGAAATCATTTCATTTCACTTTTATATTTTACATCCTCGAATTATATCTTCCTTACATTTCTCAATTATGCGATATTTTTGGAACGTAACATTACAAAATTGAACAAATATTTAAATTTTTTATTCAACAATCGTAAACTTCCGTGTTGCACACGCAGGAAAATCGTCATATTCTGTTTTCGTTTCGCGATCCCTCCCGCTGGCGCGAAGATTCGCGACGCGTGACACATCGAGCGGAAGAAACGGGTGCAACTTCGAAAGCTCGACGTCCCGCGACGTCGGGTCGGAGCGCGCGCGAGAAGCAAAGTAAAGACAATCGCGTACAATTGGCACATGAAATTTAAAGGAGGGGTGACTCGTCGTCGTACGGGTGGAAAGGCCCGGCCGGCGCGGCGGCTCACTCAATACACCCGCGGTGTTCGAGCCCTTATTCTTTTCTCGTCCTTCCGCCTCGCTGGAAATTTACATTTCCTCCCTGCCGCTGCCTGGAACTGTCTGTTTATCCCGCTTCTTTTAAAGAGTCGCTGGTGGCTATGCTTCCTGTTCTCTACCCGCCAGCCCTAGTACTCCTGTAAATCTCCCTTTCGCGCCGCCAAACCCTCTTCGAGATGCCGCCCTTCGAGGAACCCGCAGCACCTCATCTCGCGCGCTATACACAGAGACAATCCTCCATTTACGGGGGCAGATTACGCTTCGTTGGCCGATAATCGAAAATATGCCATCGAATAACGCTCCGGAATTATTTGTAGCCTCCTTCGACTGCGCCTTTCTTCTCGCGATGAGAGACAATCGGCCTCTCGGAAGAGAGGGTCGGGTGATCGTGAAGGGTCGAGCTAGTTGACGGGACGAATTTTTTAAATATTTTCAGTTGTACAGCGATTTAAATTAGAAGGAATTTTTATTTCGCTGACTGCAGGATTATAAACCAGCTCCAATGCAAAATACTATATTGTTGCTTAATTTCGAAATTATTGTAGAAATAATGATGCTTTGTGCAAGCTACAAACGAGCGTTATTAATTTTTACAATTTAATTAAAATTTGTACCAAACAATTATATATAGCTAGTTTCATTATATGTTACTACAGATTTTATGTTAATTTGTCAAAAATAGATATGCTTATTTGTAATATGATAAATATTATTATAGAAATAGATCGTTAATTGCGCGAGCTTTAATTTACTAATAAATTTTCAGTGTAAAATAACGGTGCCCACCGCACAAAGTTGCACAAACTCTCGCCGCATGACGGCGCCGGATCGTCATACGCGAGCGCGCGGAAGTGGAAATTTATTTAAGCCAAACTTTATATTCTCCTCGCCTCATTGTACACATTATCATTTAATTCTCCTATACGTTGCGTCGCGGCGCACTCGACATCCGAGCGTAAAGGGCTAGAATTCATTTAATTCAAACTGCAGGTAATATATTTCCCTTATAAATATTACCGCCCCATTACGAAAAGCCGCCCGCGCGCGCTCGCACGATGCTTCGTCGCGCCATCCGGTGGTTTATTAAAACATCCAATTTCGTATATTACTCGCTGGCTCTTATCTCTCGCGACGTTTCTCGCGCGTGTGAAAGGCGGCAGATTTCTCTCTCTCTCCCGTGCTCTCTCTCTCTCTCTCTCTCTCTCTCTCTCTCTCTACGCCCGCGCCGTTGTGCCACTTCGAAAACGTCGCTCAATAAACGGGAGAGGGATCAGCATTCGCGGCGGGACGTAATCCGTGGATCAGATGCCGAAATCAGCGGGGTAATTGACGCAATTTCTCCCACTTTTTTCCCTCCCCTTGACCCCCTCTGCTCTCCATCGTCGATGCGATTCACCCTCGTAAGAATTCCGCGAACCGTTAGACCGGAAGGCCGACGAAAATGCCGTGGCGGCGTGGGATCGCAAAAAACGAAGATAAGAAATATAAGAGAAAAGAGGGGGATGTCGCCCGTTAAGAGACCACAATCTCTTTTTTACGAATCGCAGCGTCGATTCGCCCGACTTCGGCGGCCCGTAGCCGCGCGAGACTCTCTCTCGGAGAAGAAGCGAACCTTTAATAAAGAGCTTAAGCGAGCTAAATAGAAACATTTTTCCGTCGGCTTGGCTCCCGGCTCGCTTCCCGGCTCTTGGGTCTCTCCGTTGCAATGAAATGAGTCCCGGCTGCTCGTGCATAAGTAATCCGCAGATGAAGGTATCCTTCCCGGCCTCCATCTCTAGTCTAGCCCCTCCGCTTTCTTTCCAGAAAGTTACTACACCAGCCAGCGTGTATCGCCCTTGTGGCTCTTTCAAATCCTCGAGTCGAGTCCACCCGCGCGCGCGCTCTGTCACGCGCCGCTGGATTCGACGACATTATTTAAAATTAAGCATTGTGTGAGAATCCCTTCTTATGATGTGGATTTTATATGACTTCGGTCCGGATTCGGACTGCGATGCGACTGAATTGCGATGTATAAGATAGTGTCGTATATTCAGCTTAAATTTTTGAAAAATAAATATTTGCACTTTTTGTGTTTATACAGCCAGATTTTAAAGAATATTTTTAATAAGATATGAGAAAGGCAGGAGATCTCTGTTACGTGAGATTTTCAATTACAAGACTAACGTAAAATTATATCGTTATATATACGAAATAATTCCTACGTTGATTGTAACTTCCGGAAGACAATCTGTCGCGGCACTATGTGGAAATCCCAAACAATCCACGTATCTCTTCGAACTCTGTCGCAAAAAGGGGTCGGGGGAGAGAGGTGTAGGACCGTTAATCACGCTGGCAAATTCTTCGCACCACATTTTTCATTGACGTTCCGCAGAGCGGAGCCCGCGTGTCGGTGGCACGGCGCGCGGCGGGCGCGCCAAGGAAGCAAAAGTGGCAACGCCAACCGTTGGTTGGCGCTCGAAGCCGCCTGTCGAGGGAAGGATTCAGTAATTATTCGCCGTAGGCTTGAAAAATTGCTGCCTAATCCTGGAATCGATAGTCCTATCGTAGCACGTGAGAGCGTAAAGAATAGTCGCACCCTTCTTCGCTCGCGTTCCCTTTTTTTCCACGACAAGCGAGGGCTGAAGATCGTCTCCTCAGAAAGAGATATCGCGCGACATCGTATATGTAACAAGAGTGCAGTATTTTCTTCGTTTATTATCGGATAAGTAAATTTACAAAAATTATTGATCGAATAGCACAGTATAATAAAAGTATTAAACATCGTTATAATTTTTATTAAAAAATTTGACGGCACTATCAATTTACAAAAGGACACGGAGAATCTTAACGTTCTCTACGAACATATCATAAAAGAATTATAACTCCTTCTCCTTCTTCGCTACTTCCCTCTCTACGTCCTAGCTTATTACTACGGCAACTGTTCGTTTTTATATTGTCAAGTTCATCAGTCTAAATTTTACCACCGCACGGCTCTGACATGACACAAACATCTAACGAAGTATGCCGTTTAACGAATATTTTATATTGTATCGTTTGATCCCGACGTACAAATATGTAAGTTTCCAATTGTATAATTACGGATTTTTTATTGTCTTTTACTTATTGCGGAGTACTGAAATTTGTCGTTTAGTTTTTAGATTCGGCGTAGTTAGAGCATTATGCCTGACTAATATATTTGTGAGAGGTGTATTTGCGCTTGAAAAGAACCGGATCCACAGTCCAAACGTAGCGTTTTAGATCAATAAAATTTGGCCAGTTGGGTCGCTTACAATATCTCTGTTAATCGTTATAATTGATGATTAATTTTATAACCATTAAAAATAATAATTCTAATTATTTATATGTATATTATAAGAAAATATTTTAACTCCATTGAGATCCAGTAATAAGGAATCCGTCATGCTAACTCTTAATTCCTTCTTTACAGAAAATATATCTCTCTAAAGTGCGGATAATGAAAGATCTTACGTAAAATTACAAGCACTGGCAATCAAGATTTATATCAGCTTTTCGATATTAATGATTTCAAAGAGTCCTTTAATCTTAAATCCTTTTCAAGTAACGGTTAATATATATATATGTATATATCATGCACAGTAAAAGACTTAACGAAAAACTTCTGGAGAATTATTCAGGATTCTCAGAAAGCTCATCTAGCTATCTATTTCTCCATCTTTCGTTACGTCCGCAATACATCATTCAAAAACCACCCTTGCGTCGTTCCAAAGATATAGCGCAGACACCTTGCAAATAGGAATAAAAGTGGTGAAATTTTAGGGTGTCGATGGATATATACGCCTCGACGTATCCAATCATTCCCTTATTACGATATCGATATATTATTTTTATAATACGGCGACGCCGTGGGGTGCCTTTGGCACCCCGTACGACGGTACTCGCCTCTCGTTTCCCTTTTCGGGTACAGTAGAGAGGGTGCTTTAGATTTGCGGAATCGTAGTTATCGATTTTAGGGTGAGCGTCCTTTTCCCTTCTTTCTTCATTTCGATGTGACTTCGAAGTTCTTAATTTCTATCTATGATTATCTGAACGTTACAATTTTAAAGATTATTAAAGAAAAATGATATACAGTTTAAGATGGCTCTAAAATTAATTAACGAAATTAGCTGTAAATCTATCTCTATAGCGTCAGAAGTGGCGAGCGCGAGTAGACGCCATCGAAATATCTTTCACGTTAAGAACCCATCTATAAACCGACCACACACCGATCTCAGCTACATATCTCGCACGAACCAACACACCGGCCTCACACTTACTTATCTCTCCCCCGAATCCACATACTACATTTAGTAGCGCCGATAAACGTCCGCGACGTCTGGCAAGTTCCGCATCAGGAATCCCCATCCGGATGCCTCTACTCTTCCCTGAAATTCTTCCTCGCCGTCACGCGTACACGTATTCGCCCGACCTGTCGCGCGAACCGTACATAGGTATATCCCGACGTGCGCACACATATATACCTCGAGACTGGATTAAATAGAGGACGAAGGATCTACCCTGGTAATCGGCTCGTCTCGCGAGCTTGCAGGCGATGTATAATTTATAAAACGGCATTAAATTGTCTATGTCGCAACGGCGACAGCGGCGGCGGCTTCTGGCTCGCGCGACGCTCTCTTCTTCAGGGGATATATACGAGCCGCGGTTGGATGGAGGTTGAATTCGGGGATGGCGTAGCCGAGGAGGACATATTAGCTCGACTTAAGGCGTGGCGTAATGATCTCCAGGCGAAACCGTCTTATTCCGAGCTCGCAGCAGGCGCCGAAGGGGGTGGCTTCGAGGGGGTTGCGGGCAGTCAGGCGAAAATAAGTGCGAGCTACCCTCACCGCGGGCACCCTTGATTGTGGGCCATGACTCCTCTCGCGGGGTCCTGCGCCGCAGTATAAAGTAATGTCCTCCACTGCTGGAGGGAGAAGGCACGGCGGGAAAGAGAAAGAGTGATGAAGGGTAAGCTTTAAAATCGGCATCAAACGCCACCCTCGCCGCAAATTTTTATTCATTGACACTACACGGCTGAGCACCCTTGAAACTCGCGGACTAAAAGGTAGAGGTTAAAGTAGTTCGTCCTCATCGCGTCTTCTCGAGAACGGTGAATTATATTATTCTTGCCGAAGAACGAGATCACTTCAAAATTGCTTGCCACCCAAAGTGACGTATTTTGATATATGTATAAATGTTTTATATCATAAGTCATGATTTATATTTTTAATATTGGCAAAGAATCCACAATCAACCTAGCTGTCCCCTTTCCACCGTGTTATATTTCAAAGACATTCTGATAATTAATTTTGTAATGCGTAAACATTTTACGCCCAATAATTCAAATAAATTTCGAAAGTTTTTTATTTCTATATTATTTGTGGAAAAATATGAATTGTGATTTTTGTATTCGCATTTCGTGGCAAATGTGTACGACAAGAATCGCCAGGTCACAGAGAAGATCCATAATATTTACGGGTTAAGAACGATGTTCGTGAAGACGGTGAAGCAGTTCTTATAAATTCAGCGCAAATTTACTGCGGAGCTATGGATCAAGCGCCGAGTATGGGGGGTATTCGGGGTTGGATTAGGGACGAAGTTGCAATTCACTTCGATATATTTACTGTGAGAACGGTCAGGCTCCAGGAGTAGCCATCTAGGTATGGATGGACAGAACGGCGGTCGGTTTTTCCCTTTTACCTTTTAGAGTAAATAAGAACCTTCTCCCGGTACATATATGAACGTGTATATTTTTGCCAGTAGCACACGCACGTTCGCACAGTTGCGATCCATACGTGCCAGGTTTCCTTCGGGTTTCCTCTGCCTCCGCAGTGATTTATAGAGTTTTCCTCGACTGGCAGCTTCATCCCTTGCCCTCGATTCTCGGATGTTCAGCAAAATGAGGGTATTTCCGCGATATGCGTATTATCGAGCGTGTCATGACATTTGTAAGATATTACCTGCGTCTTCATCGCTCTCTCGTGCCGATACATACATACATCTCGTGTATTTAAAACAGAATAAAATTGATTTAAATTTGTAGACAGAATGTAAAATAAGAATTTGAAAAGATTAGTTGAAGAATAATCCTTAAGGATTCTCAATATTAAAAAATGAAATTCAAGCAATTTATAATATTGAATAAAATTCTTTTATTTGCTCAATATATAAATTCTGGCAAATTATTTATCACGAGAGAGCTTTTATCTATGCACAATTTTTATTAAACTTTAAAATAATGATTAAATATTTTTGTTGAAATTGTATGAGTACGCGTCATAGAAATTTTATAACTGTGTTTCAATGTGTTACAGATTAATATAAAATTATTATTTCATAATATAAAATTATTATTTCAAGGTCCGATTATATAATTAATATAATTTCTGTTTCTTATGTAGAAGTAATTTCACGTTCAA
The DNA here is from genome assembly GCF_003070985.1 of Temnothorax curvispinosus. Taxonomy (NCBI): domain Eukaryota; kingdom Metazoa; phylum Arthropoda; class Insecta; order Hymenoptera; family Formicidae; genus Temnothorax; species Temnothorax curvispinosus. Next base: position 925,949 of record NW_020219665.1, on the reverse strand, counting down.
GAGATAAAGAAGGAAAAAGTCCGTAGATAGGGTTATATGACTAATCCTATTGCATTCCCAAACGGGGATAATTATTGGCCTTTATGTCTTATCTGATCTCGCGAAAAAGGAAACAATCGTAAAGTCTCCGTATGCACAGTAAAGCCCAGTAAACCTCTTAAGCTTAACTGTAAAGCGTCCAAAGTTACCTTTTAGTGGGTGATTAGCAAAACCGAGCTCACCTTTTCAGGGGCCAATTACAGGAGATTTCGACATAATCCTATTACTTACATTAGCTCATTATTGCATAACTGTATCTGGTCGTATCAAGCGCTTAGTCGTGTATGTAGGATTCCTGTAAAGGTCGATTTTAAGGGTCATTTCTAAACTCTCTGTGACTATTCGCCCTTTTTAAGCTTCTCTCTTGAAAGCGCCAGTGTCCCGTCTATTCAGATACGGTCTATATATCGCATTATAAATGTTCTTAAAATTTATAATGTATATGATTTTATATCAATAAGTATGATCGGTAGCTTTTTAATTTATTTATTCTCTCTCTCTCAGTTATCGTTATTTAATCAAAATTAATATAATTTTTGCGCAAGTGCATAGTTATTACATGCAGATCACATTTTGCTTTTATTAATAAACTTGTGCAAAACTTAGATGTAAAAACGACATTGTTTTTTAATTCATTAATTCTCCATTGTGAACAATATTCGCGTTAGTCAGTGATCCTATTTGAATCGAAAATCAACGAATCGCACAAGTACATCGTTCAGTGTTTCTTCCCGGGCAAACTGGCGGAGGAGGATTTGCTCCTCGGCGAACCTTGCTGTTCTTATCTGCGCGGACAGAGATTTTATTTAGATCCCCGGCGATCCGCCGGCTAGCCATAAATGCGAAACGCTTCGCCTCGGCTGGCTGGCCGGCCAATCATGCGGGGTAGGGCGAGAGAGCGGGTGTTAAGGGCGTTAGGGCTATCCGGTGTCCACACCTCTGTTGTCAGCTAATGCCCGGCCATTGTGAGGGGTCGCTCGTAAGCGTACCGAATCTCCTCGGAAGGTGTTGCCGGTGCCCGGCGGGAAAAAGGAGCGGGCAGGCAAAAAGGACGGAAGAGGCTGGTAAAAAGCAGGGAAGACAGAAGAAGTCAACTGCGGAGTATTGGTGCGGAGTTTCCACGGATTCCAGGCTTCACACCGCCTTGCCCGTTCTCACCCCTCGGTGTGGCTATCGGTTGACGGCAATCCGGCTAAATCTCTTCCACCATAAACGGCTAAACAAAGAGGTCCATTCTTCAGGAGCGGCAACCCGCCGCGGCTACCACCCTCGCCTCGTTTCGTTCCGACGGTTGCCCTTATCGGGCACTGTCCACCACTTACGATCATCCATCTGGATCTTCTTCTTTTCTAAAGCGAAAAGCCCGAGGCTACGAGATAGCGACGCCGGCTATTGTTAGCCTGGATTTTTTCGCGATACAACTGTAACGGTTGCGCTGATAAATCATCGTTAATCCGTTGAGCTGATGACGAAATCCAATTTGAGGGTTAAAAATAAATAATGTCACGAGATTACGTTTTTTCTTGCAAAGTTTGGTGGTATTTCTTGTGTTATAATGTTCAACATTTTTTAATTTGTCAAATATTATTTAAATAAAGAAAAGTTATAGATCCACATCAAGATATATTATGTAAAGTAATTCCATTTCTATATTATCAGACTGATATTTTAATGACTCATTTTTCCATAAATATGAAATTGATTTCTTCAAAGATAGGACAATCTACTTTTAAATTAAATCTAAATAACCTTTAACAAATAATTTATTTAATACGCGATTACCAAAATATTCAGGTGACTGAAAGATGCAAAACGGAAACTGATAGCAGGCTATAAAGTTTCCGCTGAGTAAAAATGGATTACAGGTTCTTCAAAAAATTTGTTACTCAAATTTCATTTGATAGAATGTATATAGATCGAATTCTATCTATAGATCTCTATACTGTATACATAAAATATAATAGAATCTTGTGTTTCTAAAAATTAGACACATATATCGAAGCTTTTTCTTCGAGCGAAAGTAATATCTGAAATTGAGCGGCGAGACGGGAAATTTTGGGCGGGAGCCAGTGAACGAGATTTTAACGCCGCCAAGATACACTTCATATTTTAAGTCCCAATCGACGTATTTCGGATCGATGGCGAGTGCAGATACAGAGGCATGGGGTTGAACGGCGTCGTAGAAACGCGAGAACGGTTGAAACAGAAAGGAGACCTTCGTATTTCGTGTAAGTGGGTATCAACTCACGAGAAGACGACACGGAGGATAAAGGGAGAGAGAGAGAGAGAGAGAGAGACGAGACCAGGGAATGGTTCTCTCGGTACCATAATAAAAGAAGGCAGATTAATGCCTTCGGTCTTGAATCCAATCAACATTACTCCGACAATAGTCCGCCAGCCAATACCCATCTTACTCTGCTCGGACTGATATTATCAACAGCCCGCACCATCCCCTCTCCCGTTTCCTCCCGTACGACAGTCATCCCTTAACGTCTTTTTCTCTACCCTCGCGCGCTGCTTCTTCGTGCCGCCGTGCCGCGCCGCGCCAAGCCACCCACGGACCACCTCTCTTTCTCTCACTCTCTTAATTCCACGAGCGGATGATAAGTATGCTAACAAGAGAACCACCGGCACGGATATAAGGAAGGGCGGAGGGAGAGTATACCGGAGACGCTTTAAAGCCGAATTAACGCCACGCTCACATAAACGCCCGTCGACTTCCCCCCTCCCCCCGTCAATGTTAATGTCTACCAGGGGCCATTAGCCGATCGAACTTGGAGTTGGGAGAGCCGATCGACGTTCACTCGGGCCGAACGCTAGCTTCCAGGCCGTCTCCTTAATCGCCATTGCGATAAATCAACTCGAAAGAAACGCGATACCAGTGATCTCCATGTCATGTATACTGGTATTTTTTCAAGCGAGTGTCGTTCTTGTTTCTTATCATAACTCAATGGGCAAAACTGTTCGATTCAGGGTAACTGTAAAGAGCAATAATTTTATTTAAAGTAAAATTATTATCAGAAAAAATATTAAAAATAATATTTTTTCTGATAATCTGATATTTTAATGCATTATATATGTAAAAATTATATATTGTTGAAGTGATGTTTGAACAAGCAAATAATAGATAATACATGACAAATATATCAGCAAACCTTGTGACAAGTAAAATATAATATTTATGTCATTTTTCTAAATTTGAGCATTTTCGACATGCAGGTGCATATCATGTTGGATATTATCAGTGTTCTATCAAAGAATCGAAAAAAAAGATACCGCCAGAATTATACGCATAGTTTAGGATTATATTCATTATAATGAATGAATAAATTAATAGTGTAAATTAATATAAATTATTTATTTTAAGTTGTTTATAAATAAACAATAAATAATTGTTGCTTAAATAATTACGTTTTTCAAAAATAGAAGTGAAAAGAGTCTTAAATTAATAATCGCGGACACAAAAATTTTGAATATTTTAAAATTCTTAATACTAAGTCTTTTACATTTTCTCGTAGAACTCTGTTATATTAGAAAAGTACACGAGATTGATTATTATCAGCAAATAGACTTTAACAACTCGAATCATTTTTTAAATGATTATACTAGTAAGTTTTTCTGTGCAAATTTGTTTTGTATATTTTAGAATTTAGAATCGAATTACTTTCGTAAAAAACTAAACTCGCAAAAGTATGTCCACGGAATGGTTGAGACGTTCAAGACGAAGACACTGCAACGACAGTACAGTACAGTGGTCAGCCTATACTCTCTTTCTTGTCGTCCTCATGTAGGGGGGACATTTCGGTAACCTATAAAGGAATGTTTTACGAGGGCGAGATAATGCGATGAAAGATGCGAGCGGCGAGCAGTCATGCCTAAAGAGTGTGTGTAACCGGACCATCCGCCCTCCTTCTTTCACGGATCCGCCTGACCCCCGCGGTTCCGCGGCCAAAGAAGGGGTGGTAGCGGGTGGAAACGGCCGAGGAAACGGTCCGCCGACGGCGGTCCACGACCATAATATATCAATTCCGTATTCTAATGTCCGAGCGGTTAATCCAAAAAGCGTCGACGCTGCGGAAACCTAAGCGGTCGACGCTTCTCTCGCTTCCTGGAGGGTGGCTTCCCCCCTCCCCCCTTATTTCTGCCTCTTCTCGCTTCAGACACCCTCTGTTATTCTCGGGTGATCTCCGACTGGACCCTCCACCCCGTTTACTGTTCTGTCCATTCGCGTACTGCCTCTTTATTTGCACTTCTTCGCGTTTCTCTTTTTCTTTACTATTCCACCATTCATCCCCCTCGTTTGTTATACTTCTTTTACAATGTAAATATTTCTATTGCTATTCTTCAATTGTTTTTTTCTTGAACTTTTCTTCTCTAGTTTATGTAAATTCTCTCTGTCTTAATCTTGACTTCTCTTTCTTTTTTTTTATATTTGTTATTTTCTATTTCTATCCTTTCCTTACAGTGAATTGGAATTCTCTATCTCTCTTTTTGTGTCTTGCTCCATTCTACTTCGCTTTTCCTATTTTCGTGATGCGACCTGGGAATAAAGTCGGCTCTCGCTCCTCGCCGCGATCATCCACGGACCCGATGTCACGTATGCCGTTGATACACGCGAGATTCGATGCCGGTAACGACGCTTAACCCCCCCCACCCCTCGACCGCCCACGTCAGGCCACGTAGATAATTGGGGAAACGCGTGTTTGCGGTCCCGCCGGGATATTCTAAGGGATCATGTACGAGGAGAGGCGGCTGTTCCGGTTACGCATGTGAAGGGATGGATATTGGAGGAGTTGTGCTTTTCGCGACGAAATTTCTATTCCGCCGACTGCTGACGACGGCCGTTTTCCTCCTTAGATTCGAGGAAACGTGTTTATCGTGTCGCGCCGATACGAGACAGATGTAAATGTTTGGCTGGCTATCGTCCGTAACGTGGCGTTAAGATAAACATAAATGTATATGGCGATGTTTATCGCGCTATACGCTATAGCATTGCGATAAATATTTCCGCGTGAGCGCGGACGTGACGACGCATATGTTGCTCCGCTCGTGCGCTGCCCGCAGGTGTTTCCTATTTATTTATCCCACTGTGAAGAAACTCTTTCTTGTTTCAGAACTTTGGCAAAGTGAGAAAATTTCGCGAAGAAATTTCTAACACGCGTTCTTAAAATACATTCCGCAGAATTTATTGCGAGATATATTCTGTGAATCGTCAATAGTAAAATTTGCGACAATAAAAAAATAAAACACTCATTGTCTATCTGAAATGTAAATTATTCTTGATCGGTCCGATCAATTTTGCTACTTGAGTTAAATTAATTCAATTTTTCAAGCTTCATGAAGCGATTAGTTGGCAACATTATAAATTCCAATAACAATAATCGATTAGTCTGAGGTGAATAATAGGACGAGGCAACTATTTTTACTTTTGCCGCGCGGCAGAAATATTAATTCCGCGGGCGGAAAACAAATGAAGTTTTTCCAGAAATTTTCATTTCCATTTTCTTAGAATTCATCAATGCATGAATGCGCGATTCTTTTCAATGAATGATGGAATGAGGAAGCGAGCCGTGTATACGACTTCTGTCGATGTTCTCTCTGTCGAGCGATCGTTACGCGCTCCGTAATACTCGTACGCGCACGTTACGTTACGCGCGACAAGACTGCGACGAGCGCATTACGGAGCGCGTAAAACGATCGTTTCAACACTGATTGACTCCGCGTCTCTCGTGTCTCTCTCTCTCCCCGTGGACCTAGCGCCGTTCTCCAAGTTAAACGACGCTAAAAAAAAGCGATGAGTAATCTGTAGTAAAATTCGTCATTCCGAGTCGCGCGACATAAAGTGCGTGGTAGACGCTCGGCTTTATAGTCTCGTAATTTTCATCGTAACCGTCGCGAACGACGCGACGCCTCCTCTCGTTGTTCTTCCGATACGGGAACGAGGGACAAAGCGGGAAAGACACACAGGGCGGAAAGACCAATACGAGAGGCCTACCGCGCGCAAGGGTTGCACGACGGTGGAGATGTGGCGGCGCGGCGGTACGAGGGGTGAGGAGCACGAGCGGGGTCCTTCGAGAGTGGCGCGAACTATTAAAAAGCGCGCGTCCGCTCAAATTCTCGCTGGCAGTAAATTACCCGAAAAAAGAAATAAGCGGTGGATTCGAGGCCCTCCTCTCGACCACCCTCTTCTTCCCTGTCCCGACCCCTTCCGCCCTGTCTCCCCTCCCGGCCTGCGCCATGGATAGATCGTCTCGCGCGCTTGCTTTTCTAGGGTAAAAACCCTCACCAGCGGGGCGGCGAGCGCGGCCGCGGTTCTGAGATAAAAAATTAGCCGGAGTTGCAAACGTTTCCACCTTAAATCATATATTTATCGCGACATTAATTCAACCCTTTTAGGTACCCTTTTTTCCTGGCCACTCCGCACAGAGACCGAAACGCCTCCGCCGGGGCCGACCCCCCCTACCACGGTTCTCTCTTTTTCAGCGTCTCCTCTTTTCATCCGTCTCTCCTCCTCTATTTCTGCTTCGCACCCTCGTCTCTCTCTTTTACGCCACCCACTACGGGGACGACAGCCCGTTACCTCGCTAATTTCTCAGATTCAAGTATTTTTATGTACCGTCGCGCGAACCTAACGGGGGTAAATCCTCTCGTTTATTATTTAGTAGGGACGAGCCGGACCCTCCGATGGCTATGTGTGCGTATGTGTGTATATATGCCAGAAGAACTTCAAACGACCGTAAGCATGTGGGAAGATGCGCGTTTGCCTTGTCGCCCTTTCCGGTTTGATGGGGATATATGAGGTCTCGTTATCTCTTCTTGCTTCGACTCTCGACGATTATCCTCCTTTACGGCAGGATTGGTGGATCGGTTGCCCGCGTTGCCGTTCGTATATCATTTTGCTGCTTTACGATGCTTAACAACGAGTTGCAACATTATTTTCCGTTTAATGTCACGTTTTATTTTCAATCGCTTCATCGGATAATGTGCAAATTAGCGATACGTGCTGAATACCGGTAGCATCAGCTAAATAAATTGCGCATTATAACGTTTTCACTAAAGAATATTGTCAATCAATATATATTTATATATATTACGAGACAGAAGTTAAGAATGTTATTTAACTTGGGAATCTTTGTGCGAGATGTGACTCTGGTCAATTAATATTTATTTATTTAAAAAATTTTTTATGTGTATATTTTAGTTATTCTTTTTACGAGAAAATTTTTATAACTTTAAACATTTGTGAAGCTACGTGAAATCAAATCTACGAGTTTTATGTCTTATATAATTATATATAATGTAACATTTTTCTTCATTACGTTTCCTTTCTCTGACGGATAAAATTAGATTAATTCAGAGTAATTCTAGATTTTTTTTTTATTTTTACAGACTTACGACTTGACAATTCTTTTTTCTATAACAGATTTCATATTTTTGTATTCATTTATTAACATTGCCTTAACTTCCTAACGAAAACTAATAAGAGATATTTACAGAATCTGTGCGATCACAATCGGAACTACTTTATTCGTTTCCCACGCGACTCCTATATCGTTCCACCGAAATAATTACGTATGTAATTTTTTAGCTTGGGGATTGCATTCACACTTTACTCACGTACGAAATACGATCTGTGACCACGCCTATGAGCAATGGCGCGAGCAAGCGGCCCCCAAAATTCCCGGACACATTATCCACATTGAAATAGGAAACGCGGCGGCGCGAGGCGTACCCCGGGAACCTAGACCCATCGTTGTTTACTTAATAAATACATATTTAGTACATATGCGACGTATATAAGCTGACTGAGCCGGCTGCGTCTATTTTTGCCCCCAGTTTTGTTGTCATAGGACTGACGATGGGACATGGCTCTCCCCTCGCGGTGCGAGGCCACCATAAGCAACCTAGATCTTCGACAATAGATGACTTAAACCGTGAATTGCTTCGAATGCTTCTGCCTAGTTGGCTCGGTATATCGCGGGGTCTAATAAAGTCACTCGCAAACTTCCTCCGCGCGCGATGCCCGTGGAAGGCCCGTGAAACAAGGTTGCGTAGCGTTCTCGTAGTTAAGCTACCCTTATATAGCCCGCTTAATAAGAACTTTATGTACCGAGGCGTGTAATACCAGGGCTATATCCGTTTGCGCCGTTAACCATCCGCCTAGCATTTTTGCAGAATTTATTTTTATATTACGCGGTCTCTCTCTAAAACCATGCAGCCGCGGCGCATGGAATGTGCGAGTCGAAGGAAGCCATGGAGCACCGTCGCGGAAAATGCGGTGAAAATTTCGCGTTACGCCGGACGCCGGATTTTCGACGAGAATTTATGCAGGTTAGTCGTCCCGACTTCGACTTCGGCTTTATGTTATTTATTCAAGTGTTCCGTGAAACATAGGTCTCTGTTAAATTTTTCAGCGAGATATTGGTGAGTTTAATGGAAAGCATCTTAGAGAATGTTCAATTTAGTTTTCAAGCAGTTTGCATATTTGCCGTTTTGAGTGAAGTAATTTTCTCTTTTACACAATTCATATACTTTAATTTTGCGTAAATCTGTAAGTCGTATATTAATGTACACATGTATTACTTTCTCAATATCGTCAATATAAAATTTGCTTCTGCTAAAATAATTAGTGACTTTAAGACTCCTCATAATTTAATACATATTCATTATCATGTGAGTAATTTACAACAATTATATACATACATGCTACATAGAGATAAATTATTAAATTAAATTCTTAATATCAGCATAAATAGTATTTATTTGTCTTGTATTGGTAATTTTTAAAAATTATCCGAACTATATTTAGTTGCATTGTTTCAAATGTTATAACTAAAGTTACAGATAAATAATATTTCACGCATCATTAAATTGTAGAATAGATCGCCGTATAGTCGAAGTTTCATCCCCCATATAGGGTCACCGTGCCACCGTGTAACATAAGTTTATGTAGGAAACAAGTGTGTGATATAATAATTTGAAATTCGAGTACGTGTGTTTTTACGTTACGTGTGTACAGAGAAGTACAGTATCGCTCTACATAGTGTAATTGTCGAGAAGCTGAGGCGAGTGAAAGGAATATTTAAGGACACACGTCTCGTTTCGAGGAACATTTTGTCCCCCATTTCCGGTTCGCCTGTACAAACTCGAAGCCGGTGGTTCGACCGTTGGAGTTGCGTCAGGCAACACGTGTGTACACGCGTATTTATCGCTCTGTGTGTAGCCGCTTCTCTCCTCACGCATATATACTTAGCTAACCAAAGAATAGGATTTCCATACCTGCAACGTCCACTTCGTTTCTTTTCGCGAAATCCGGAGTGAAGTTAAGTTGCTTATCGTGTGAAGTGCGTTAAGAGGGTTAGTATTCAATGATGCATACGATGCATCGTCGTTAATACGTTGAAGATTGTGTTGTCAAAAGCTGTCTGTACGCGCGAACCGCTTATACGGTTTATAACTCAGATTGCGCTTTGAGAAAATAGACAAGTATGCAGTAAAATAAATAGAGAGAGAGAGAGAGAGGGAGAGAGAAATATATATCGAAGTGTGGCTTCTGCTAAAGCGATATATAATTTCTAAAAGAGAAGTTTCAATATTTATTCGGCAGAAATTTGTTAGCAAACCGACTTGATGACTTGACGCTATTTTAGGACACAAGACGCAAGTTACGTAGCGAAATTACAGATGAAAGATGTACGAGTATCTTGTGCACGTATAACGAACGCACATTTTTATGAAGATTTTTTTTATAAAAGGCGATATATACAAACAACGAACATTTCTATTTAAAACATTTATATCTCTTTGTATTTTACATATCTTCAGAAACAATCAAAATAAATTTGGTACCCGCTATACACATCCAAAGTAACTGAAATATAATTTTTCCTTCTTATTCAAGTGTTCAACTTCTTTTATTTTCAAAATTTTTGTACCAAGAGCTTCGGGAAAATTTTACATTCCTCTTCGTACAGTTATCAATTGATCGACGGTGAAGAACTTTGGCACGTAAACTGGTAAACCCCGAATAATTATAGCTATTCCCACAACACGCACGTCAGAAATATCCGAGAAAAAGACGCACTTCGACCGTTTCCTTTCTCCACGATCCATGGAGGCGTCCCACAAAAAAAAGAAGAACCTCGAAGATCTCTTAGGGCCCCGCTTGCACGTAATCCAGCAACTTCGGGCGACAGAGTGCGGCGATGTGTGATGCGCGGGTATAGAAAAAGAGAGGGAGAGAGAGGGAGAAGGAGAGAGAAAGAGAAGGAGATAGAGGATATGGACAGGGAACGAGAGTAAGGAGGAGAAATGAACATATGGTGAGGCGAGTCAGAGACCACGATGTGCCGCGTATGATGTAGTCGCGGCGGCAGTGGGGTCAGGGACGTGACGAAGGGTAGGTGTCTAAGGGGGCCGAGGGGGGAAAGTCTTTGGATGTGCCGCGTAGAGGGGACGCGGTAACGCGGGTAGGGGGGGATTACGAGGGAACGTGGAGGAGAAGAAGGTAGGGTACACACATTGAGCGGAGGACTGCGGCAGCGCGGGGGGTTGAGGGGCGGGGCGGGGGGGCTGAAAGCAGGCCTGTTGGTTGGTTTCAACTATATTTGTTTATATTTACACAATAAGCAACAGCCCCGCCGGTCGAGCGCTGCTCGGTATGCCTGTGCCGCTTTTAGTGTTTAGTCCTCGCTCTACTACGGTCGGCGCGCTAACGCTTGGCTTTCGTCTTCCTCGCGAAATCCGTCGCGCTCTCCCTCCTCCTCCCCCTTCTTCTTTCGTTCACCCATTTTTTTTCTCGTTTTCACTCCCTTTACTCTTATCGTCGCGCTGCCCGTCGCGCTCAGTTTGTCAGGGGGTGCGCTTTCGTCTTACCCCCTTTGCGTTCCCGCCCTCCCTTCATCTCGCAACCCCCCGCCCCCCGCTCCCCCCGCCGCCGCGAGTGACTGGAGTTTCGCGGAGGAGGTTCAAAGTGCCGCTTTCTGGATGCAGTGCGAGGAACGTGTATAGCCGGTGCCTTCGTGAGACACAATCCCCCGGGGAGGCGACTTCCGCCGCCATTGCGCGGGGGATTTCCGCGTGTGCCATACCATTTCCGGATGTTTACAGTGGACGTAGGCGCGGAGTGTTTGCGGCCGCGTATACGCGCCACGTCGCGTCGTGGCGCTTTCGGGGGGCCGGAAATGCCGCTTGCCGCGTGAAGCGGCAATCTCTCTCTCTCTGTGACGCCGGAAACAGCAGATTTTTCTTCCTCTTCTCGTCGGAGAGCAAAACCGTTAATTCTCATGGACTGCAACGCGCCTAACAGCGAACCGAAACAGACGTAAGGAATTTTGATTGAATTCTCGGCGCGACGCGTACATTAATTAAGAATTAATTAAGCGATCGTCTTAGGCGACTTTAAGCGTGACGCAACATTAATCGCGACTGTCGTCGTGAATAATCGATGATCGTGAAGTGGGCATTAATTATACGACGCTTGATTGCGTGTTATTTTTTTTATTTTTACGAAATACGTCTGCGAACGCACCTCTACTGCAGCCGTGGAATTCGAAATAACTCGCCGATGTTTAATTAACGGTTGCACGTCGCGCGTAATTATTCCTTTCTGAGAGAAAATGACGCTTTCCAATTTAGCCGGGCGGGTAAGATGCAAGATCGAAGAATATTGCGTGACTAATTTTTCCTGAATAATTAATATGTTAATTGTGATTTAATTTGGGATCTATTTTACACAGGCGCACGAACGCAATGCAACAATCCGCGGGACATTTACGTCCCACATTCATTTTGTTTCTTACGCTTTACCGCGGACGCGTTAATTTCTTATTTAAGTTCGCGATAAATTAGCTATTCATAATATACACGCGTACACACCTTATTGTATAATTTTCTACTTTCATCAATATACACCGCGCTTTGTACACTTCGCGTACGGTATTACGATGGAATTTACGAATTATTTATACGCGGCTGAACTATCCGCGCGCGATGCTCGCGAAATATTTACGATAAGCACGTAGGTATTGTGTATTATACATCGCTTATGACGAGAAGCAGAGTCTTGGCGTGAAAATTTAGCAGAATCCTTAGCGTGATGTTACGCATTTCCGGGAAAGCACGTATTATTAGCTTTTCGCAACCGCGAAACATTATTTCTCTTACGTTAGGTATATGGTGGAATCACGTGCGTCAGACTTCGATCTTAAAATCATGGCTCACACGAGGGCAATGTCGGATAGGAGCATGTTTTGAAATTTCGTCACGATTACCACGCTCCGGGATCATGACCGAATATTCCTAAAATACTCATTATATTTAATTGTGTTCAACAATTAAATATAGTGAGTATTACAGTGTGTTTGTTGTACAACTCTCTTTCTGGGTATTTCTGATATATTTTTATCACTTACTAGTACTTACGTATGACTATACAGATTTTATGCTAGTATTTGTGTATATTTTATGCGTCATTCTTTTAATGAATTATATTTCTTTAAATAGAGAAGCAGGAAAAATAGTACAATACAGGTTATTAAACGATTAGAGGTCGTATCTATTCAAATGTTCTATATGTGAGAGATAAGTAATAAATCGTACAAATATAACGTAAGAAGTCAAAGGCCAAGAAAGCAATCGAGAGGTGTTAAGTTTAAAAAATAAATATAGTTTATGTAATATCTCTTAAATGTACACGGGACGTATATATCTAACATAAACAGTTTTTTTCCTCAATTATCAAAACAAATATAATAAATTAGATAATTAAACAAAGAACACATAGTACAGAGAATAAAAAAATAATTATGCGGAGATAAGTCAATTAAATGTCGCTAAAACACAGAAGTCAAATAAGGAGTTACATTGTGTTTGAAAGCAGTGAATAATAACGATAAAAAAATACAATTAGAAGTTAAAAGCACATGTATAAAATCAAATCTTAAACTAATTATTGAATCGAAGTGAACGTGGGTTAAATACAAATGTAAATATAAGTTGACGTACAATTTTTATTCGGTAAAAAAATGACAATTTGTATTATAATAACTTTATATTATAATACAGATGCGAATTTAATATATTATAACTAAACAAGATTAATGAGTTAGATTAGTGTTATTTATTACATATTACTATATCATTAGAATTGCAATGATGAGGAAAATGCAACGAATAGCAACGTTCTCCAAAAGTGCGCGCCATTTATAATCGAGCTTGGTGCGCGAGAGCGTACTAACGTATAACGATGATCGCGGCGTGATTTCAGGACGATGGCATAATGGATCATGATACAGACGGAGACGGCGCGATCAACTTGTCAACGTCACAGCGACCCTCCGCCGCCACCACCCCTAATGGTGATACTTCCACTTACGGGCAAGATCAACAAGACAACGATCAGGTGAGAAATTAATCTTCGAGAATGACCTGGATTTATCACTGCACATGCAATATTTATTTTTTTATTGCTTTCCTGACTCAATCTTGTTCTGACTAGCTTGTCAGAACTAACAAGGATTGACGAATCTTTTTAATCTAAGATCAACATGAATATTATGCAACTAATTCTAACGTGCTAACTGTTAGTATTCTGTCTTAAATCTATTTTCTCTCTCCCTCCTCTCTCCCTCCCTCTCTCTCTCTCTTTCTCTCTCTCTTTCTATCTCTTTGATTTTTACATTAATTTTATGTAAAATTAAATATTTAATTATTAAGTACAATTAATTAATAATTAAATATAATTTTAAAAAGTATATAACATATATACAGAAAATTAAAAATATATCTGCGATACTTTATTTTTTTCAGTCAAGTACAATCTAATTCAACCATTAGTACAACATTATGACTATATTGACGTAGTAATATGAATAGAATATTAAAATGCTATATTCTATTAAGCGAGTGAGTGAGAGAATGAGTGAGTAAGTGAGAGAGTGAGAGAGAGAAAGAGAAAGACGGGGTAGGGAGGCGAGGAGAAGGAAGAGGGAGAGAGGGAGAAATTGATAATGACACATGATAAATCAAAGGGTGAGGGAGTGTCATTGTATTTGGAAAGTCTCAAAGCATGGAACAAAAAATATTTACTAGTCACATAAGTGTATATAAATAGTGGTTGTTTAAGACACGACGATCAGACTGAATTTGTTAATTTAAACAATGAAACACAGCCGTTTTTATCAAACGATGACGAAATGTGATAAAACATCGATCCATACAATATCACTAAATAAAGCCACAGCTGTTTATACGCGATAAGGTTCGAGACGTTAATCCGCGCCAACAATATAACATTCTTTTTAACATTAATAACATTTGTTGTCAGTGTGTGGCACATGACGCGTGCTATCGTGAAGAAATACTAGAAGAAATATCTGTTACTAGAGGAGCAGTTTCTCACAATCTGATATTGTTTGTCCAGATATTAACGATCAATGCTGATCTTGTACAAAATCTATTGAACAATATCGTTTTTATTTAACATGCACATTGCACATATTTCACAACATTTCGACGTATTAATGTCGCACGTGCAGATTAATAATAACACAATTTACTGCAAACATCGGTGTGTATAATTATATTGTCGACATTGTGGTTTATAATCTGATATCAATGCTATGTTAACATAACATCCGCTTGTCTCGTATACAAACACCATTGTAGAAAAGATCTTCAAAGTGACGTTACTTCTCGTATCTGCTTTATTTAAGCGTAATAATGAGATGAAGAAATGAAATCAATTTCGATCTTGTTCTCTTTTAATACTAAATTAATCGTATATGGCAAATACAAATCTGAGATAAAAAAAATCGTAATAATTGAATATTGCTAATAATAACAAGAGAATCTCGGGATCTCGCGGAAAACATCTGCAACAAGTTGGAAGAAAATAACTTGGAACTTCTGAGTTATAAGTACGATCCGAATGATCCGATCGGTTGGAGTGATCATCAAGGTGGAGTAGAGTCGCAATAAAACGAAACAGTGACCTTCGTGCCCTTTTACGCCCTTCTTTCCGTCGCCTTTTCACGCGAGGTCCAAATCGAAAACGGAATTGAACGATCTTCCGGCATCCTGTATCGCGACCTGCGCTGCGGCGTAAACCGATAACGCCCTTTTGGAGCTTTCGTCCTCGGGATCTCAGAGTTTTCCCGGCGATAAGCCGGCACCGGGCGCGACACTTCGACATTTGACACCCGGCCGTCATAAAATCGGGGCACCCTGATTTCAAATTCAATTCAAAATCCCGCGCTCGCGGACGAACGCAATATACCACCCCCGGGCAAGCGGTGACGGGTGGAAACAAATGTTTTATGGCCTTTAAAGCGGTCTTTTCCAGCGGTTTCGTTTCCGCAAAGGATATAATATGGCTCACGACGTATGCGCGCTTATATGATATATATGTATTTCGCGAATCGTCTATATAGCGAATCAATAAACACTGCTTTGTTTCTTCGTCTACAATCTATAAATAAACCCAAGTTTTTAGCCAAAACGTAACTAATCTATCATTGGATAGCATATCAAAAATGTCAACACACATATTGCTATCTTTGTATTTCTTCCAACTGTTCCAATTTCTCAAATTTTTTATACCAATTTTCATATAGCACATATCGTAGAGCACCTTGAAGAGCAGAAGGCAAACCTTATATGCGTCCGATATTAGCCGCGGGATAATTAATTATAAATGCGAATAAGCAGGTTTAATACCGAGGGACCCGCGTAATACGAAACCGTTTATCGAGTTTTATTTTCGGTTTCCCTATTCCCGATGACCCAAGGAGTAAAATCGTGTTTCCCCATCCGAAGGATCGACTATCGAGCTAATATTAAAATGCATGTACCGTATTAATCTTGCCGAGTTTAGCTGAGGTATATATCAAAATGAATACAGGTCGCGACATTTTATTACGTCCAGGTCAAACCGAAAGAGTATCATCATTGTTAAGAAATTCTGAATTTCTAATATTATATTAAATCAATACAAATTTAATTTTCTAATACGTGGTAATTTCTTTCAACGATATTCAAGTCTTTTTTTATTGTCTTTTGCTATCCATTTTCGATCACTTCAATTCTGGGGAATATAAACTCGGATCTCGAAATAAATTGCTAAATAAGTATTTAGTTTTATGCTATATTTAATTATACATACCACACTTAAAAATAAATGCACCCAAACAAATCAGCATTTATTCTCGAATAATTTATATAACAGATATCTTTTACCTTTATTGTTTAATGTGAATAAAAAGGAGATGTAATTATTTATAAATATTTGAAAGCTTGTCTAAATTTTATGTTTAAACAGAAAAAAATAAAAAATAAACAGTATAAATTATCTGTTACAAGCTGAAAATGAGACTTATATTTAATATTATTTATATCCGTTATCTATATTTTAAGTTGATTGCATTTCGTAGTAGCCTCGGTAGTAGCTTATATATATTTTAATTAAATTACCGCTCGTCCAAAATTTCGAATTATTACAGTTTCGAAAACCAAAGTGGCTCTATTCTTAATAAGGACACAGTTTCCCACATTAACGTACACGAATTGGAACACGTGAAAGTGTCGCGGCAATTACATCCTCTCGTAACGAAGTCACGAAGATATCAGGGTCTGTGATATCAGGCACGTAGACACCTCGACACTTCGACTTCGTGCTTTTCACCGTGCTCTTCTCTCCTCTGCCTATCCGAGACTCTCCTTACACCCGTAACCGCAATAGAACGACATCGTCCCTCGCGACGTCCTTAGGCTACTGCGTCACTCCGAACCCTCCGCAGCCGGCTCTCGACTCTCAAGAACCCCTTAAATTATAAACAGTTTCGGGCCGCGGTACTTCGATCGGTGAGTTCTAACGCAAACTTGGCTCCCGACTCGTATCGGGACAACTTCGACGCGCGTTGTTGGATACCGTGCGGGAATCTCAGGTGTTACGCGCGTTTTCGCAGTCGAAAATCCATTTTGGAAAACTGGCACATTTGATCAAATTGCAGTAATAACTGCGTTATTCGGTGCTTGACCGGACATGGGATTTTCTATTTACATTCGATACACTTTTGACTTTATAACTTTTTTTTTTATTTGTATCGTTTATTCTCGTGAAAATGTTAAAATATTATCAGATAAAATATTGTCGCCACTTTTTGACTATACATTGAATTGTTCGGATTTATTGACGTAGTTCAATAAATCGCGCGCATATGTAAAAATTTCCAACTATCAATGTTTTCTGACGAAAATCTAAGTTTTTAATTAATTACTTTTGCAACGATAGGTGTATGTGTAAAGCTTTGGTGCAGTAATGCCAAAAAATATTATTTCTAAACGATAAGGATGTGGGGTCGTCTCAGTCTTCTGTAGATAAAAATTCTCACATTGACGTAATATCTCATTCGGCATGCGCGGAATCTTAACTTCTGCTTAAACTTTCCGCCCGGTTAATAAGTTAACTACAGAATCGCTTTGAAATTCTGCATAGAGATTGCAAATAATTGACTCAACGGGACAATTGTCGACATTAACCTAACCCATTACTCGGAAAGCTATGCGAGATTCTAGCGAAGTTACGGAGTCTATCAAGATTGCTTCAAGTGTGACACAATGGCAGTAAGGAAATCGCGGTCGAATCGCGGTAGGACGGTCAGCAAAAGTCAATGGTTACCCAAAACTCGATCCCAAAACGATCAAGGCAACTTCATAAAGTCGTGAGATTCCGAAGTTCGTTGATGTTCGATTCAATCGACACTTCCTTCCTCCACATTTTAAAATAAGAGTAAAATGGCCTCTCGAAGGATTGTACAAAGACTCTCTTACGTACCGAAAACTTATAACGCTCGTCCAAGATTTATAAGAAATCCAAATAGTTTCTCGAGTAT
The DNA here is from genome assembly GCF_003070985.1 of Temnothorax curvispinosus. NCBI lineage: Eukaryota > Metazoa > Arthropoda > Insecta > Hymenoptera > Formicidae > Temnothorax > Temnothorax curvispinosus. The sequence continues at coordinate 908,019 of NW_020219665.1, read as the reverse complement.
ATTATTACGACTAATTTTATTAACAAGTATTTATCCAACCATTCAATTATGGTTTTCAGTCGTTGTTTAGTCATCCAACCGAAGTAAAGACATACGTATACATGTACACGAGTATATACAAGAAGTAATATAGAAGGCTTCCAAAATATCCCGCTATATATGTGCTAGCTTACCGATAAGGGAATCTTTATTTACACAAGCAACGACCGAGCAGATGTACGGTGTCGCATGTGTAATGTAAGTTTTGCGTGTGTGTGTGCGTGGCCGTAATACGTACGCACACGTTAACACAATATCCTCTTTTACAACCTACATTCATGCGTGCGTACGTGTGCGTTCAGAATTTTCTAGCTCGTTTGTGTACCGACGTGATATCACTTTCTCACTCCATATTACTTTTATTAATTTTTAATTTACCAATTGTCATCGTTTATTGTTTATAGGATAATTTTATGTTGTTTATCTGGCGAAGAGATCGCGAACATTGCTACAGTTATTTTAGGAGTTTTTTTGATACGACAAATACAATTATTTCTCTATATTATAAATAATGAATTTAAAATTACGTTTATAGATATTTATAATCGTCACTATTTTTCCGTCACACGTCAAGCAACTTCACCCTTCACCTTTTCCGAATAAACACTCTGAATCCTAATACCAGCTTACCGCGCGATGCCCATTCGCCCGTGCATTCAATAATTTACCGTCGCGCGTGGACGGCATTTTCAAATTAAACAAACTTTTACCGTGAATGACGTCGATATTTCATTAGATTCCTCATTCCGGTTTATCTCTCGGTTAATATCCAAACGCCCGGAGAGAATCCAAAGGATATCTCCAGCGGGAGTATCGGCGTTCCTTGAAATGCAAAAAGGGGTTGCGAGGATGGGCGCAAAGTACGAATGAAACGCCGGATGGGGTGGAAAGGGCGAGAGCGGGGGGAGGGATTAAAAAAAAGAAAGGACAGAGAGAGAGAGAGAGAGCAGCGGGAGAGGAAGAGACCGGGGGCATCGATGAAAGACAAGCGAGTTCTCACCTCCCGCTCCAGTTTTATGGATCGCAAATTGCGGATAGGCTGTCCTTCCCAATCAGGCAGCTTGGCATCCCCCTTTGCCCGACCAATTCTTCTTTTCCCAGCTTTTCCTCGTGCCATTTCTCTGCCTCCTCCTCCCCTACCCTCGCCAGCCTATAAGCGGCTCGCATCCTCTCTTCCTCGCCCGGCGCAGGCCGTAACTTTTACGTAACACGCTTCGCTATGAATATCGATGCCGGCGGAGTTAAGGAGAGCTCGCTTTTCTGTAATTGAAAGAATTTTTGTCGTGCTGAGCCAGCTGGCCGGGGCATAAAAGGTCTCGGATCGGAGCACTCGGTAGTTTCTTGCGCGCGCGTTGAAGAACTCCCGCGGTACGACGTGAGCGACGAGGATTTTAATAAATTACCCGAAACGGGTGGATTTGGGTGGCCTTTATTCTCCTCTCGGGGGCCTTGCATCGTCGGGGATGGAAATTCCTTTCCGAGAGTAGCGATCTGGTTTGCTTCTGGTCTGATTAGGCTCGTTTGCGCCGGGTGCTGCTAGAAACTCTCGAAGTGGGAATTGTTTCGCCGGCCCCCCTTCTTCCTCCCCCCAAGTTACTTTGTTAAAGTATGTATGTCGAAGCGTGAATCAGCTTGACGAAAGTGATTAATAACGTTTCCTCCGAAAGAGTATTCATGATGTGTCTTAATTATTTTTCACGTCAATGTTCTTATTGCGAGGTTCAAAATAACTTACCCATAGTAAACACAGTCATGCCAAATAATTTTAACAGATTTAAAATTATATTTCTATATTCGTAAAAATGTCTCTATTAATACAATCGTCAACAATTTGTCTTAAATTGCGTGAAGAATGATATTTTTTTTAAGGCACGTGTATCAAGATAATGATAGACCTTGAGGAATAATGACCTTTTTAGCTTCTAGTTTAACTAAATATTCTTTTTTTTTAATGGCTCCCTAAGAGATTCTCATTGCGAAACATTGTGCTGTCTATATAAGTTACGATTATCTTTATAGCGCTCGTTATTTCACAAAGTAGTAAATTAGTAAAAGCTGTTGTTATTTGCACCGTCGTAATACGCGCGTACTTAACGAGTAACGATTAGTGAAAGGATAATGATAGGTTAGTGTGGGAAAATGTGCGTAACACGGCACTCCTGCGATTACATCGTGATGGAAAGGTCATCTCGTTAAATTGGTTTCAGCCGATACAGCTATATGTGACATTTGAATGCTTTATAATATGAAAATCGTCGGAATTATGAGTCATTAGACGAGTTTGGAAAGACAAGTCGCCGAAAGTTAATGAAACTTTATTCACATTTGTATATGAATAATGAAAAAACGTTGTTATATAGAAGATAGAAAAAATATAAACGGAAAAGCAAAATAAGATTTTCAATATAAATGTTTCACGAATTAATATTTTATATAATACAATATATAAATATGATGGTAATACTACAATATTACAAATGTTATTTTTTATTATAGCATCACAATATGTCAATTTTTCCTCTTGCATTAAACAATAATTGATGCTTCTTTATGATTTTTTCCAATGTTGCGTGTAACCGATAAATAGCATTGTTTAGAAATATATTCCAAAGTGAATTTAATTCTTTTTAATCTGCCGATTTGTCAAAACTGATAATCAAATAATCTCCAAGATCTCCAAGAATACTAACCACTCGACGCACGATAGTGGTGGTGAGGTCGGAATTCGACGGCAAGACAGAAGTCAGAAACTCGGGGTATGCCAGAGTACAGCGCGCGACGTCTTGTGTAGTCTTCCAAGTCTCGGTTTTATCTGCATTATTAACCGGTCGAAACCTCACGGCTGTGTACTTAAATCTAATCTAGAAATCTCACCCTTCTAGTCTCCCACTTCGCTAACCTCGGAGAGAGAGCAAAGGTCGACGGAGACTGGCAAGGGCGATTACCCTCCATTATTCACACGCTCGGTTCGTATCGCTGAGTGATACCTGAGAGAAACTTGTCGAACATCCTTCTAACGTTTGGTGATACACGAACTATATTACGTCACCATTCGCGGGCGATTGTTTCGCTATTAGTATACCTAATTTACCGTTTTTTATTTGGAAAGATCGATTTTTTAGACTCTTGCTTTTTTATTAAATGTTAATTGATATTTTTACTGGCAATTTTAACTATTTAACTGCAAGATTTTTTGACGTTACTTTTCACGAGTTAATATTTTTATTTCTTTGTCATTTTTGATGAATTTAATTTAAAAAATAGTTCACAAGCTGAAATTCTTTCTTAATAGCCTATTGTCTGTCTATTTATATAGTATTACTTGTAATTGAAACTTAACAAATAAATTTTATTGACTAGTACTCTTCGAAAGATTACAACTGACTCATATCAGATGTCTTGTTAATGAATCATTCCTGATTTAAAATATTGGCTACAAAAAGATTGGAAATGAATATTATTATTGTAGTCGATTACAACGACAGTGATGACGTCATCGACATGGTTTCCACAGTTCGGACCATCAGCTTAACGTCAGTTGACAAAACTAAGATTTCCCTGTGCCACCTGAAATAACTCGCGGCAGCATCGCGATCAAACATTTCTCGTCACACTATAATTACATCATTGGAATCGCGGCAAATCGTCGACAACAATTTCTCGCCAAGACATAAAACAATTTTATAACGATGTCGCGCATACAGCACACCTGAAACAATCAGTTCCTTGTTTGTCATGATTCATGAAAAGTATAACTTTGAAATATCAACTTGATAATTTATCAATATATCGCCGTATTGTGTAACTGTAAATACCGAGTTAATATATTAAGTTGAAGGTATAAATCTCTTGATTCTACTGTGTTAGATCGGACATTTAATTGTTGAATTTCAAAATTTCCTATACAACACGGAGAATCCTGATATTATAGAAAAAATAGACTAATACGCAGAAATTAGCTATTATTTTCCTACTATAAAGACAATAAATGCTGCAGACGAGAAAGAATATAATTTCATTTATGCGTTGATAGAGAATAATTTTACAGTGCAAAGAGCCTAATCTAGTTTTTATTTGTCTTTTTCGTTAAAAGAGAACGTTATTTTCTCGCTTGTAAACTGTAAACCAGAGATAAGCATTAAGGAGGAGATATACACATATAGGTTTTGTTGATCAAACTGTTAAGCTTTACAAATTTAGTTTCCTCGTATTGGAGGAAACTAACTACATGGAAAAGGGAATAGAATAGACAAATACAATTATATCACCTTGTGATACCTCCACTACCTCCACATTTGTTCATTTTTATCACGGTCACCGCATGCATTCTGTCGCTTCCTTATCACGCTTGTCAGCGATGTCGACCAATGACAGTGGACGTGGGAATCGAAATGCCCGATTTCTTTCGAGCTTCAGTTTGAAGATGTCTACTTCCGACACTTTCATTCATATGCAATACTGTTCTCCAGATTTGGTTCCTCGGCTACATCTCGAAAGAACTTACGTCCAATTCTGGGATTGAATTGACGGGTCTATATTTCACTTTATCTGTTTTCGTAAAATTACGTAAAATTACGATAATTTGATGATGTTAAGTGACTATGAAAAACTGTTTCATTGTTCGGACAGCAAACGAGAATGATGAAAATCGGTTTTCATAAAACTTACAATGTGTTTTACAATTGTTTTATTAAAAAAAAATCTTGATTATTACGAATAAATCTATATTGATCAAAATTAATTATTATATTTTAATTAAATCAATATGTTTATTAATAGAACACAAGATCGCATCAAGCTCAATCTACTTTTATCAAAGATAGATTATTCAATAACTTACAAAAAATATTAATTATGCATTGAAATACTTTTAAAATATTATTACTTAACTATTATTATAATTATCCATTTTTTTAAATAAATGATATCCGGGGAAGAATTAATTGACAGTTATACTTATTAATATATTTAATAATCTGTTGGCAAAAAATAATTCGTATATGATTTTATATCGTCGTTGTAATTAATTCAACATTTCATAATTATATTTTTTTCAACATTATGATTTTTCCATTATTATTATTAAGAGTTATTACTGTTCTTTGTTAGAATTATATTATATTTGAAACATTTCGCGATTAAGTTATTCTACGATATTAAGGGCAGTAGTACCTTCGGAGAAAAGAAGTACGACTATTTTATATAGACAATTAAGTTAGTAGTACAAATTCGCTCCCTCATCGTTATTGAAAGCTACACTTCCTGTCCTTGCGACATCGCTCTCCGCATGTTGCAGAAATATCTGTCTCCGCATATCGCGGATTAGAAGAAAGGAGTCTCGGACTGAGAGAGCGTCTCGAATAATACCCAGTTCTCAGACAGTGAAACTTAATTAAAAGCACGCGCGATGATTATTTGCGTAGCCGCCGTTCATCGTTTATTTTGGAAATTGCGTCGCTTAGACAACGCTTTCTCACGAACGGGTTTGGAATCTTTTTCGATAATGCCCCACGAAACGCTCTCTGAAAGGAGCTTTCCGGAAATCTAAATATATATAGTATAGATAGATTTGAGAAAGCGAGTTTGTAACGTTCTAATCAACAATAACTAAATAAACGGACAAATTAAAAAGAAAGATTTATAACGAAGATATTAACAGTAAAAAATGAAGTAAATTATATTTATGTACCTTTTTGAATTTGAATAAAATATTGAGTTATATCGAAAAGTTTATATATCTTCCATTTCTAAGATATGAACGAGAATTGACACACGAAGAAATCACAGTTAATTAAAACAGCTAATTTCTTTATAGACTGAACGAAATCGTAACGTGTATTCCAAAAAGATTTTGATGGGACTAATCTACGTAATTTCGCATATAAGATTACTTTTGTTTATTTAGCACTTTTTTATTTTTGTTATTAAAGAATTATTTTAATTAAATAATTTTATAACGATTGTAAGTAAAATTGGCGAAATAACCGAAAGAGAGATCTGTCGATGTACAATTGAAAACGCCGTAGCACTCGTGTTAGACGCTTAAGGGATGAAGGGGTTATCGCTCCCCGCTGGAAGAAGAGAGAGAGAGAGAGAGAGAGAGAGAGAGAGAGAGAGAGAGAGAGATGGAAGAACGAGTGCACGTATGCTGGAAGGGTACGTACGTCGGCCAGAGAGGAAGAAACGACAGGGTGAAGGTAAATGAAGAAAAAGGGACAGAGAAAGAGTGTCCACGAAAGGGTAGGATCCATACGCGCGAGAGAAAGAGAGAGAGAGAGAGAGAAAGGGCGCGATGAAGCGGCGATGGGGTACAGTCGACGGAGGGGGGAGGGGGGAGGAGGAGGCGAAGCGTCGGCTAGAATAAACACATAGATGTTTTCTTTGTTCCTCTAAACTAAACAACCAACGAGGAATCTAAACAGAGGCCAGATCCCAAATTCAATTTGGTCGCCGCCTCCGTCTCTACCTTCAGCTGTTCTACGGACGAAAGGTATCCCTCCCCTCTCCCCCTCCCCCTCCTCGATCCTGCGCCCTATCTGTCCATTTCACCCTTATACACTTAACGCTGTGCAGGACGGTACCTAATATTTACCACGCCTCTCTTATACCGGATAACCGACCTCGCACACGCACGCACTTGGCCCTTTTAAACAATACGCGCTAATGCACGCCGCGTATGCGAGCTTCGGACGGGCGGACATCGCTCGATGTGATTATCTCATGAGTCTTTCTTCAGCCCGATAACCATTTTAAAAGATCTTGAACATACATCGATTATATGTATATATTGAATTATAATTTTCTGTTGACCGTATGCTTATAACGTCTTCTCGGTTAATATATTAAGACCGATAGATACCAGATTGAGTTTTCTTTTACGAAACCGACAGGAAGTACACAATTTACAAGAAATCCGCAAATAATTAGATAAATGAATTCATTGAAATTCACGACGTTACAATGCAAACTCGTTGCACTGAACAAATAGGTTTCTTTTATCCGATACAAACAATTGTCGAAGAGGGAATTTCTGAGCGAAACAGTTTATCAATAATATCACAAGATTATACAAATATTTGCCATCCGCTCTCTTTTATTACTGCGCAACGATATTCATATATGTATATATATCGCGGCGGCGAGGAGATGGAGGAGGAGCCCGCGCGTTTGCTTGTATCAAGATCGATCGGTAAAAAATCATTCTCCTTTTTTCTCTCCTCTCGCTATCGCTGGGCGGACACAACTCTTCTGCACATGCTAGCGGAAATCCATTCATTTCGATATTTAACTGCCGCTGCGCCGTTTATTCCGTAACCTAGCGCGATCACGTATCTGATATCAGTCGGCGCGGCGACGCGGCGATACGTGCGAAAGGTACGTACGTCAATACGTTGGACGGCAAGAAATTATAACAACGGAGCAAAAGTCTATTAGGATTTTCATTTCCTGAATAAATAAAACTCGTCGAATCGTTTAATACGCCGGGGAGGAATTCGCACGTGCATGCGCTTAATCCCTGCTTTCCTCGTCGGGGATAGGAAAACGTATATATGAGCACACGCCGACGCGAATGTGTACCGCCCGGTGGTGCCTGTGCGTGTAACTAAAGCTTGATTCACATCCGAGATATACCTATCTTATTCGTCAGTTCGTATCCGCTTGGACGGACTTCACAATAAAGTTCTGAAACGAAAAAGTTTTGGTTAAAAAAAAACCTTAGTAACAGAATGTGGGTTGATAAAGTCAATGTCTACTACTTGAAGGTGCGAAGATACAGGTTTTGCTACTTGTCGATCAGGATTTTTTTTTAATATTTAGACATTAGACATAAATATTTTGAGCAAATGGTGGAATTAAAAGCATTTGTTTGCGGAATCGATCTATTTTTCTTCGGAATTATATAATAATTTCATAGATACTCTCAATCTGAATCTTGTTGTTAGCTGATTATTAACAAAAATTTGATTATGTGATGAGACAAAAATTGTATAAATTGAATTTAATTCTGAGCACAATTCGATTACCAAAAGCGACGACGTGACAGTTCGTTATTTCTTATAAACGCTTATGTTAATAATGGAAGAGTTTATTTACGCTGAAATACAGAAAAAATATTGCTGTTATATAAATATGCACTTTGTAGAAGATTACATCAAGGGTTTTAAAGATTTAATCTATTTACATAATAAAGAGATAAACACCTTAAGATGTGCAAATCAGGAAAAACATCTTTAATTAAATATCTTGGAGATCCGTGTGGAGTTTATAGTTTTCTTTTCACACGACTTTCTATTTCTCATGATCTAACCGCGCAAAGGCAATTGGAACAATCACGCATGGAGTTTCGTCGAGAGTTTACGTTTAACTGAATGCAGCGTGCCCCGCGGAGCTCGCGAGTCTGCAGAAATCATCGAGGAAAGATCAAATGCCATATCGTGGCGGTGAATCGTTGAAGGACAGGTCTCGGCGCGTAGTAGCAGCGCGAGTATCCGAGAAAAAAAGGGAAGTGAAATTAAAAAATATCCTCTCGCAGAGAGCGCGCGGTGCGGCCATCGCGGAGGCAACGCGCAGAGTCCTTCTCATCCCTTGCCCCGAATAAACGCGTACATCCTCTATTCTCCCTTGTAATAATCCCTTCCGGTTAATCTGCTCCAATGTAGCCTGCAGCGAGTATCCGATGAACATCGTACATACCCCCCCCTTTCATCCAGCATGCACGTTGGCAAAAGCACCGGCTTCCTGCGCACCGGTACACACTTCACGTTGTAGGGTAGAACCACCGCGCATCCAACCTTTCCTCCCCCGCATCCCATATTCTTCCGTGAAAAACGAGTAAATAAATACAAATGTGCGGAACTACGCGCGGTCCATCACTGAAGAAGAGGAAGTTACACATTCTTGTCGGAATCGCCTGGAGCAAAAAGAGCGGGGTGTTTTAAAACGAGAGGATTTCGGTTACCTGGCGTTTCGCCGAATTACGAAAATAATACATAAAGTAGGCCAAAATGCTGAAAAAGCTAGAAGTCGTACCGTAGAGGAATAAATGGTGAAGAAAGAAATTAGAACTATACACGAAAGCCACGTAAATATTGTAAAATATAATATAACAATGGCATGCGAGCAAACTTTTGAAGTGTTAAAAGAAGCATGAGAAAGAGAGAGACGCTCGTTTTGTAGTATTTATATTGAATAGAAGATAAACTGTACTTATAAACGATTCGATTTATTCTACATTTTATTGTATCGCGATGAAAACACGAAGCAGAAAGTGCCATGCGAGAAAAGAGGCGAAAGGGTAGAAAGTAGGGTCGCGCACAAAAAAGCGCGAGAAGCAGATAGAGCTCTCGGTAACCTTTCTTGTTCCAAGTAAATAATGCGCATTGACGTACAAACGGCTGAAATTATAAATGAGAAAATGTGAAAGAGACACGGCTCACATTTTCCGTAGTGCGCGCCCGCTGAACAGAAAGTGTGCTATATCTATAAACAAATATATACTCATATCATTATATGTATATATCATGGTTTAGGAGAAACACGATATTCACTCGCCGGTCCTGGGCAAAGAATGTTAAGTAGTCCAGCGCGCGCGTTTCCCCTTTGCTTTGTTTCCCGTCGCCCTGCTCTACTCTCCTCCTCCCCCCTTCCCGGCCAGCTCCTCCGTCGATCCTTCTGATATTTTCATCTATCCGGGTAAATGTACTTAGCGTGCGCGCAAGCTGCCGAGCCGGCAAGCTTTATTACGTGAATTTGGAAGCGCTGTAAGCGACTGAAGGGGGATGAGCACGGGAAGGGTGTACAGAGGGAAGATATACGTTTCGCCGGTTTCGCGCGCGGCGGTAACACGGTAAGGGAAGCAGGGGGTGGTCGACGGCGGGTGGTCGCGGGAGGGTGGCGGCTGGGATAGCCGCTCTGTACCGTGCCAGCTCTCTGAGAGACCGGCTCTTCATCCACCCCGTGGATATGCATTTTCCGTTCCGACCTCCCTCCCCTCGCCGTGCCGTTCCTCACAAGCCGCTTCTCCGCGCTATCCTCCTCTGTCGGTTCCTCTATC